>NC_142713.1:2724653-2883898 GCF_055471065.1 Atractosteus spatula
TGATCTCCTGTCCCAGCCTGAGGAACAGTGAGCCTGTCTCTCAATAATAATAATACAGTGTGTGATCTCCTGTCCCAGCCTGAGGAACAGACAGCGAGCCTGTCTCTCAATAATAATAATACAGTGTGTGATCTCCTGTCCCAGCCTGAGGAACAGACAGTGAGCCTGTCTCTCAATAATAATAATACAGTGTGTGATCTCCTGTCCCAGCCTGAGGAACAGACAGTGAGCCTGTCTCTCAATAATAATAATAGTGTGTGATCTCCTGTCACAGCCTGAGGAACAGACAGTGAGCCCATCTCTCAATAATAATAATACAGTGTGTGATCTCCTGTCCCAGCCTGAGGAACAGACAGTGAGCCTGTCTCTCAATAATAATAATACAGTGTGTGATCTCCTGTCACAGCCTGAGGAACAGTGAGCCTGTCTCTCAATAATAATAATACAGTGTGTGATCTCCTGTCACAGCCTGAGGAACAGACAGTGAGCCTGTCTCTCAATAATAATAATACAGTGTGTGATCTCCTGTCCCAGCCTGAGGAACAGACAGTGAGCCCATCTCTCAATAATAATAATACAGTGTGTGATCTCCTGTCCCAGCCTGAGGAACAGACAGTGAGCCTGTCTCTAATATTCTCCCTCCTCTTCCTCCTTCCCCCCTCCCCCTCTCACCTGCAGTCTGACCGGCTGCCTCTGCTTGCGGCTGTGGCTGCTGCCGGCACTAGGGGGCGCCAGCGCGCCCGCCGCCCGGTCCCCCCTGTCCCGCTCCCCCTCCCTGTCCAGCGCGTCGTCGTGGCCCAGCGGGGCATCCCCGTACTGCCGCTCCAGGCCCATCGGCGGCCCGCCCAGCCCGTTGGCCGTCCCGCCGCTGTTGGTGGCCTGGGCCAGCAGGTCCCTCAGCTTGTACCGCACGTCGCTGGCGCAGGCCGGGCTGGGCTTGAGCAGCGCCGGCCCGGGCCCGGGCCCGGGTCCGGGTCCGATCCCTCCCCCTCCTCCTCCTCCTCCTCCTCCTCCTCCTCCGCCCATGTCGGCCAGCGAGATCATGGCCACAGGGCTGGGGGTCGGGCCCAGGGCAGAGTCCGCGGCGTGACCCGGGACGCCACCCCCGCCGCCGCCGCCCACCACCAACCCGAATCCGGCGAACGCCGCCTGGTACCCGCCCACGCCCCTCTTCATCGCCGCCGCCCCCCCTCCTCCTCCTCCTCCTCCTCCTCCGGCGGCGCCCTCGTGTTTAGGCGGCCCGGCGGCCGAGGAAGAGGAGGAGGAGGAGGAGGAGCAGGGGGCGGGCGGGGCGGGCGGGGCGCCGGCGCCGGCCCTCTTCTGCGAGATGATCTGCGTGCACTCGTCGATGACCGTCTTGATCTGCAGGATGCTGGCGGCTGTGAGGATGCAGAGGGCCTGCGACTGCAGCACCACCAGCGAGCCGCTGTACAGGAAGTCCACCAGCTGGCGCACGGCCTCGGCCGGCACCAGGGGCGGCACGGCGATCTCCGAGTGGCCCAGCAGCAGCTTGTCCTGGAAGAAGGGGCTGCCGGCGGCCAGCACGCAGGCGTGGGCGCGCAGCGAGGCGTCGTGGATGCGCACGGTCACGTCGCAGAACAGACCCTCCCTCCGCTGGGAGCGCAGGGCCTCCAGCACCGACTGGCTGGAGTTCTGCAGGTGGATGTAGTGCACCGTCTCCGGGGGCGCCGAGGAGGAGGAGGAGGAGGAGGAGGAGGAGGCGGAGGAGGACATGGCGGGGGGGACTGTCTCTCTCTCTCTCGGACCGACCTCAGCACACGGCCAGGAGGGGGCAGGAGACGACCTCCGCTCTGCTGTGGATCGTCCCCCTCGTCAGACCCGCATGGGCAGAGCTCCTCTCTCCCTTCCTGAGCAGAGAGAAAGAGAGAGAGAGAGAGAGAGAGGGGTTCATACAGACACACTGACTGGACACTCCAGTACATTAACACTGCACTGAGAGAGAGAGGGGTTAATACACACACACTGACTGGACACTCCAGTACATTAACACTGCACTGAGAGAGAGAGGGGTTAATACAGACACACTGACTGGACACTCCAGTACACTAACACTGCACTGAGAGAGAGAGGGGTTCATACAGACACACTGACTGGACACTCCAGTACATTAACACTGCACTGAGAGAGAGAGGGGTTAATACAGCCACCCTGACTGGACACTCCAGTACATTAACACTGCACTGAGAGAGAGAGGGGTTCATACAGACACACTGACTGGACACTCCAGTACATTAACACTGCACTGAGAGAGAGAGGGGTTAATACAGACACACTGACTGGACACTCCAGTACATGAACACTGCACTGAGAGAGAGAGGGGTTAATACACACACACTGACTGGACACTCCAGTACATTAACACTGCACTGAGAGAGAGGGGGGTTCATACAGACACACTGACTGGACACTCCAGTACATTAACACTGCACTGAGAGAGAGAGGGGTTAATACACACACTGACTGGACACTCCGGTACATTAACACTGCACTGAGAGAGAGAGAGGGGTTAATACAGACACACTGACTGGACACTCCAGTACATCAACACTGCACTGAGAGAGAGAGAGGGGTTAATACAGACACACTGACTGGACACTCCAGTACATTAACACCGCACTGAGAGAGAGAGGGGTTAATACAGACACACTGACTGGACACTCCAGTACATTAACACTGCACTGAGAGAGAGAGGGGTTAATACAGACACACTGACTGGACACTCCAGTACATTAACACTGCACTGAGAGAGAGAGAGGGGTTAATACAGACACACTGACTGGATACTCCAGTACATTAACACTGCACTGAGAGAGACAGGGGTTAATACAGACACACTGACTGGACACTCCAGTACATTAACACTGCACTGAGAGAGAGGGGTTAATACAGACACACTGACTGGACACTCCAGTACATTAACACTGCACTGAGAGAGAGAGGGGTTAATACAGACACACTGACTGGACACTCCAGTACATGAACACTGCACTGAGAGAGACAGGGGTTAATACAGACACACTGACTGGACACTCCAGTACATGAACACTGCACTGAGAGAGAGAGAGGGGTTAATACAGACACACTGACTGGACACTCCAGTACACTAACACTGCACTGAGAGAGAGAGGGGTTAATACAGACACATTATAACCACATTCCAAATATAACTACATCTGAGAGTATATATAAACATGCATGAGAACATAATATATAAAATATGTGTATGTATACTTCTATAGACAGAACTATAAATACCTGCCATACAGACAACAATCTTTTCGGAAATATTTGTGATATAAAAAACACATCCTGTTTGTTTGTATGAGCAAACGATCACTGAGAAACATTGTGTGCAAAATATACAGTACATACTGATAAAAAGTGGCTTCATACACACATAAACATAGAAACAGATTGTGCCTGAATGAACATATTTCACTACGCATGGCATGTATCTGAGTCTACTGAAAATTATGAATGTGTTTGGTGTGTCAGGTTGTACTGTATTTATATGGGAACATGAACATTAATACCTGTTAATGTATTCACTGCATACTGTATCATAGCGTAGTCCTATAGTCCAGAGATCACTGGTCCAGTCTGGGTCACACTGTACCCCTACAGTCCAGAGATCACCGGTCCAGTCTGGGTCACACTGTACCCCTACAGTCTATAGATCACTGGTCCAGTCTGGGTCATACTGTACCCCTACAGTCCAGAGATCACTGGTCCAGTCTGGGTCACACTGTACCCCTACAGTCCAGAGATCACTGGTCCAGTCTGAGTCATATTGTAACCCTACAGTCCAGAGATCGCTGGTCCAGTCTGGGTCACACTGTACCCCTACAGTCCAGAGATCGCTGGTCCAGTCTGGGTCACACTGTGCCCCTACAGTCCAGAGATCGCTGGTCCAGTCTGGGTCATATTGTAACCCTACAGTCCAGAGATCGCTGGTCCAGTCTGGGTCATATTGTACCCCTACAGTCCAGCGATCGCTGGTCCAGTCTGGGTCACACTGTACCCCTACAGTCCAGAGATCGCTGGTCCAGTCTGGGTCACAGTGTAACCCTACAGTCCAGAAATCACCGGTCCAGTCTGGGTCACACTGTACCCCTACAGTCCAGAGATCACCGGTCCAGTCTGGGTCACACTGTACCCCTACAGTCCAGAGATCGCCGGTCCAGTCTGGGTCACACTGTACCCCTACAGTCCAGAGATCGCCGGTCCAGTCTGGGTCACACTGTACCCCTACAGTCCAGAGATCGCCGGTCCAGTCTGGGTCACACTGTACCCCTACAGTCCAGAGATCGCCGGTCCAGTCTGGGTCATACTGTACCCCTACAGTCCAGAGATCACTGGTCCAGTCTGGGTCACACTGTACCTCTACAGTCCAGAGATCACTGGTCCAGTCTGGGTCACACTGTATCCCTACAGTCCAGAGATCACTAGTCCAGTCTGGGTCAGTCTGTAACCCTACAGTCCAGAGATCGCTGGTCCAGTCTGGGTCACACTGTACCCCTACAGTCCAGAGATCATCGGTCCAGTCTGGTCACACTGTACCCCTACAGTCCAGAGATCACTGGTCCAGTCTGGGTCATATTGTAACCCTACAATTCAGAAATTGCTATTTTCATGTAGGTTATGCATTTAAATTTGTTTTCAGTCCAGCGGGTTTTGTAATTGCTGTCAACACTGGAACAACTTCTCAGTTTCACAGCTACCCTGTTATCCAGTCTTTTAGTTGAAAAACATAACCAATCTAACCCTTGAAAAAGGAATACAAACTAGTTTTGTGACTGTGTAAGACAGTGGGGGTGTTATAAACTAACCTATTAATAATAATCATCCTAACAGTAATATAGCGCCTGTCTGGACCCTCCACTCGGAGCTCTTCCCAGGTCAGGGGGAATCCCACTACCCCCACCAGTGTGCAGCCCCACCTGGATGATGCTCCAGTCCTCTCACACACACCAGCTCTCAGTGGGGAGGAGAGCAGAGGGATGGAGCCAGTTCAGAGAGGGGGGTTATTAGGAGGCCATGAGGGGTAAAGGCCAGGGGGGAAATTTGGCCAGGACACTGGGGTAACACCCCTACTCTTCTCGAGAGACGCCCTGGGATTGTTAATGACCACAGAGAGTCAGGACCTCAGTTTTACATCTCGTCTGAAGGACGGCGCCTATTAGTCTAGTGTCCCCGTCACTATACTGGGGCATGAGGACCCACACAGACCGCAGGGTGAGCGCCCCCTGCTGGCCCCACTCACACCTCTCCCAGCAGCAGCCTCAGCTTTCCCAGGAGTCTCCCCTCCAGGTACTGGCCAGGCTCACACCTGCTGGGCTCCAGTGGGGGGGGCTGCCAGCTGGGAGCTGCAGGGGGACACGGCTATAGAGAGGTGTTTGGAAACACACTGGAAACCCACTGAGTAGAGACGGTAAAGGTTCCTGGATGCCGAAGTTGTGGGGGACACCGCGCTCGCTGTGGGGTACTAGTGAGTCAGAGGATCGAGTGCCAGTAAACAAAACACCCAACGAGCAAGCAGATCAATTAAAAGCGTTAGCGCTGTGAGAACACCAACAAGCCGTCACCTGGAAGATCACGTTAGACTCTGCATCAGCAGGAAAACGCCGCCGGCCGACGAGCAGTCACAGAACCACAGCGGCCCAAAACCCATCAAGTCAGCAACGATTTCACCATGAAGCTGATTTGGCAGTCAGACCCATCCTTCTGGTCAAAGGCACACCTGGCTTCTAACCTCAGAGAGAGAAGCCAGGGTCTCGGCTTCATCAACACGGCTGGGCAGCTTGTTCCACACCCTCACCCCCCTCTGTGTAAAGATGCCCCTCCTGTCCTGGCTGGAGGAGCTCATCCAGCTGTGTCTGGAGAGAAGCCAGGGTACCGGCTTCAACCACAGGGCTGGGCAGCTTGTTCCCCACCCCCACCACCCTCTGTGTACAGAAGAGTCTCCTGTCCTGACTGGAGGAGCTCACCCAGCTGTGTTTGGAGAGAAGCCAAGGTATCGGCTTCAACCACAGGGCTGGGCAGCTTGTTCCACACCCCCACCACTCTCTGTGTAAAGAAGCCCCTCCTGTCCTGACTGGAGGAGCTCACCCAGCTGTGTCTGGAGAGAAGCCAGGGTATCGGCTTCAACCACAGGGCTGGGCAGCTCGTTCCCCACTCCCCCCACCCTTTGTGTAAAGAAGAGTCTCCTGTTCTCGGTTTTCATGCTTTTCCAAGCAGTTTCCGCTTGTGCCTCTGTGTGCTCTCTGTATACTGTTATTTGTACATTAATCTTGGCCTACCTAGAGCATACTAATTTATACAGGTCCAGGGTTAAAGTGGTGTCTGAACAACAATAATTAGAAAACATTAATCTGGCTATTCACACAGTACAAATGTATACAGTTAATACTAACTCTGCAGTATGATGCTCATCCCCATGAGACCATCAACTTCAGTCTACATTTTAAAGAAATGTCACGGCCATAGCTGATGAACTTGGCCATCAACACAGTGAGAAACACAGCAGACTCCCAGTGCACAGCAGTCTGACCCACTCCTGGAATTTTAATGAAACCAATACCACTGTAAAGACAGGAGTGGATCAGACTGCTGTGCACCGGGACTCTCACAGACAGCACTGTAAAGACAGGAGTGGATCAGACTGACGTGCACCGGGACTCTCACTGACAGCACTGTAAAGCCAGGAGTGGATCAGACTGCTGTGCACCGGGACTCTCACTGACAGCACTGTAAAGACAGGAGTGGATCAGACTGCTGTGCACCGGGAGTCTCACTGACAGCACTGTAAAGCCAGGAGTGGATCAGACTGCTGTGCACCGGGAGTCTCACTGACAGCACTGTAAAGACAGGAGTGGATCAGACTGCTGTGCACCGGGACTCTCACTGACAGCACTGTAAAGACAGGAGTGGATCAGACTGCTGTGCACCGGGAGTCTCACTGACAGCACTGTAAAGCCAGGAGTGGATCAGACTGCTGTGCACCGGGACTCTCACAGACAGCACTGTAAAGACAGGAGTGGATCAGACTGCTGTGCACCGGGACTCTCACTGACAGCACTGTAAAGACAGGAGTGGATCAGACTGCTGTGCACTGGGAGTCTCACAGACAGCACTGTAAAGACAGGAGTGGATCTGACTGCTGTGCACCGGGACTCTCACTGACAGCACTGTAAAGACAGGAGTGGATCAGACTGCTGTGCACCGGGACTCTCACTGACAGCACTGTAAAGACAGGAGTGGATCAGACTGCTGTGGACCGGGACTCTCACTGACAGCACTGTAAAGACAGGAGTGGATCAGACTGCTGTGCACCGGGACTCTCACAGACAGCACTGTAAAGACAGGAGTGGATCAGACTGCTGTGGACCGGGACTCTCACTGACAGCACTGTAAAGACAGGAGTGGATCAGACTGCTGTGCACCGGGAGTCTCACTGACAGCACTGTAAAGACAGGAGTGGATCAGACTGCTGTGCACCGGGACTCTCACTGACAGCACTGTAAAGCCAGGAGTGGATCAGACTGCTGTGCACCGGGAGTCTCACTGACAGCACTGTAAAGCCAGGAGTGGATCAGACTGCTGTGCAATTTAAGATACAGGACGAGATTTGCTCTCCTCATACATCTTGACACAAGTCGGAATAACACAGCGATTACAGAGGGAAACCAAACTCAGGCTAAAATGATTCGCCACGGTCACGAATTTCGGAAGGGAAGAAAAATAGGCATTGAATGTGACTGCGAATTTAACACCGCAAAATAACGACAGAAATGCTTAGGAAATTGCTCAAACTACTAGCATTAATAGTCCAAATGTGTTGTTTGAATAGCTCGCTTGCATGCGTGTAGCCTCTCTATAATAATAATAATAATAATAATAATAATAATAATAATAATAAATACTTACGAGAAGAGACGTCTGCAAGGTTTCAGGCTCAGCTGGCGCTGCAGTTCAATTAAAAATGAAGCCAGAAAAAAACTCCTTTTCTTCTGTCTTTGCAACCTTAAACTAATTTCTCTTGTTAATAATCTCTCGCTAATTGACAATTAGTCCGCGATTAACACTTCACACTGATTACGCTGCCGGCTCCGGGGCTGAGCGGCTCGGAGGGAGGGGGGCGGACGGACTCGGTGATTTTGTACCAATTTCTCATCCGCACGGATAATTTTAAAAGATGTTTTAAAAGCAGGGATTAGGGGTCCGTGTCATAGACCGGAGACTCCCTGCTCGCCGTCGTGACTCTGGTCTCGATCGCTCTCTCTGCATCTCAGCCCTGCCGTGTTTTTATCACGCCACGACCAGGAACTCCGCCTCCCGTTCACGATCGGTGAAACTGGGCTTCCTGCTTCCGCCATCTTGGCTCTACGTACCTACATTGCAGACGTTCCCCCCGACTCCTGGCTCCGGAGCCAAAATGGCGGCCGTTTTAAAAAGGTTGAGATTCGCGGAGAGAAATGCAGCATCCGGGGCACGCCAGGCATTGCGTGACGATCGCCGATATCCCAGGCGTTCGTGCTAGTCTGTACCATCTTTCACCTCGTTAAAAGGCGGTATTCTTAATTCTCTCAGACTCTGTCGCTTTTGGTCTGACAGCGGTGATTTCTAAATCCTATCCCTTAAAGTGCTGTCCTTTTTTTTTCCACCAATATCTATCTTACACAAGATAGGACTCTCCTTTCGCTCTCACTTTCCAGTAAGGAACCACATTCTGCTTGCTCCTACGCGTAGTACAGCAGTCTTATCAAAGTAAGAGCCGTTCCTCATGAAGACGTTGGTTCTTCCAGCACTGTCACTATCCGTCCTCCACAGCCTTTGAAAAACCAAGTTCCGAACTTCTTTTTAACTGAATATGTTGTAACTCAATGTTTCTGGCATCTCATATATATAAATAATTTTTCTACGTAAAGGATCACCAACTTATGTCATGTTCTGTGGCTCCTCTGAGAGTCTGTTAACTACAGTTTAAAGTACTGTTTATTTTTTCTCTCTGTCCCTTTGTCCCCAATATAATAAAGGAATCCTTGAGCACTGCTGTTGTACCAGAAGTCCTCAAAACTGCTGCCATTACCCCCTTACACACTTGTCTTCTCCAGACTTGGCTACTGTAAAGCTCTACTCGCTGGGGTTTCTAAATCCACAGTGAGCAACGAGAAGGTATGTCCAAAATTCGGCAGCCAGAATCCTGACCAGGTCTGGCGCCAGTGATCACATTACTCCTGTCCTGGAGTCCCTGCACTGGCTTCCTGTCAAGTTTCATTTTGACTTGAAAATCCTCCTGCTCACCTGTAGGGCTCTGCTTGGCCTGGCACCTCAGTACCCATCTGAGCTGCCATCGGCCTGCTCCCCACCTCGCAACCTTCGCTCTTCAAATTCTGCTCTCCTGTCTGTCTGTCCCCCAAGCCCGTCCACACTCTAGGGGTGACAGGGCCTTCTCCTGCTGCGCCCCAGAGCTCTGGAACTCACTCCCCAGGGGTATCAGAGAATCAATCTCAGTTCAATTCAAGGTGCTTTATTGGCATGGCCAGTAAGGGAAATCAGTGTTACCGAAGCAAAACAAATACAGCTAACATCAAACAAAAAATCTACAGACAGGTCGCCTTCCCTGAACTCCTTCAATTCCTTCTTCCTCAGAGGAGCCCTCACTGAACTGGTTCCCTTCCTCACCCCTCTGCTCCTGCCGTATTTAGTACCACTGTCTACGGTCTCCTCTGCGTATTCTCATCATGTTTATCTTGTGTGTTTTTTAAAGTTGATAATTATTATTATTTTTAACAAGAAAGCACCAAGATGCATCTTTCCCAAAGCTTATGAGTGAGATTTAATTTGAGCGGTTTCAGTAGGAAAATATCTTTCACCCTCCCCCCTTCCCCCCCCTGCTTGTTTTGCCTTCTTGCGTGAAAAGCCGATGGAGAAAGTTGAACTCGGATGAAACCCCAGCTCTCAAGAATTAGGATTACATGTGGAAACGAGGGCTCCGCCATAGGTGAGCCGTGCTGTCACTCACACGCGAACTCGGCTCTGATTGGCCCTGCGTGGTCTGATACGTCAGAGAGGGGGGGGTGGGCCCTGCTGCCTGCGCAGGGACAGCAGAGAGGAAGGAGACGGCGGCCATCTTCGTGAGGTCGGGTCCCCGAGAGGTGAGTGAATATAATCCATTTCTGCAACAAAAACGGTCCTCGGACCGCGGGCCTCGCCGTGCAACTGCCTTGCACTGACGCGGTAAACGCCGCCACCACCGGGGCGACACGCAGGGGTTCAGGCGGGGCAGGCGGCGGTACTATAACGACGGATATTTCTAAAACATCACCTAAAGAAAACAAAACCGTGCTTACAACACAGACTGGAGTGGAGGGGCCGCTGAAATAAAGGCCCCTCATAACTCGAGCGGTGACAGACGAATCGTAAGATAAAGAAAAGGCGAGAGATAGCGGGAGAGGCGCAGACGGGTTTCGCCTCAGTGACGTAGCGAGAAGACGGCAGGGGCGTAGTGACACGGGACGGGCGCTAGGGGGCGACAGTCGCGCTTCACTCATCTCACGACTTGACATTCGGCGCATTAAATCACAAATAACCAGTGAAGTGTACAATAATAAGAGGGAAGCCGTTGTAAAAAAAAATCTACAGGTGTTTCTACGGGTGTGTGGAGAAGAGACAGTAGAAATAATATATCCCCAAGTGCAGTGTTCATGTACTGGAGTGTCCAGTCAGTGTGTGTGTATTAACCCCTCTCTCTCTCAGTGCAGTGTTAATGTACTGGAGTGTCCAGTCAGTGTGTGTGTATGAACCCCTCTCTCTCTCTCAGTGCAGTGGTAATGTACTGGAGTGTCCAGTCAGTGTGTCTGTATTAACCCCTCTCTCTCTCAGTGCAGTGTTAATGTACTGGAGTGTCCAGTCACTGTGTGTGTATTAACCCCTCTCTCTCTCCTCCTGGTAGGATGCCCAGACACTGCTCCGCCACTGGCTGTAAGTCTCGGGACACTAGAGACACTCGGAGCGCCGGTATCACCTTCCACCGGTGAGTCACCCTGGTCACAGCTCTTCCTCGCCCACTGGTGTCGAGGCCACACACACACACATTCCCACTGCACCGCGGCATGCTCCACTGGTGACACAGCCTGTCAGTCCGCACGGTGCTCTCTTATTAATAATAAATAAGCCTTACCGAGCTCTGTCCAGGTCAGGGGGAATCCCACTACCCCCACCAGTGTGCAGCCCCACCTGGATGATGCTCCAGTCCTCTCCCCACTCCAGTGTGTGACCCCAACTCCCATGCGTGACCCCGACTCCAGTGCATGACCCTCACTCCAGTGCGTGACCCCGACTCCCGTGCGTGACCCCGATTCTGGTGTGTGACCCTGACTCCTGTGAGTGACCCCGACTCCCGTGCGTGACCCCGATTCTAGTGTGTGACCCTGACTCCTGCGAGTGACCCCGACTCCAGTGCATGACCCTCACTCCAGTGTGTGACCCCAACTCCTGTGTGTGACCCCGATTCTAATGTGTGACCCTGACTCCTGCGAGTGACCCCGACTCCCGTGCGTGACCCTCACTCCAGTGTGTGACCCCAACTCCCGTGCGTGACCCCGATTCTAGTGTGTGACCCCGACTCCAGTGCGTGACCCTCACTCCAGTGTGTGACCCCAACTCCCGTGTGTGACCCCGATTCTAGTGTGTGACCCTGACTCCTGCGAGTGACCCCGACTCCCGTGCGTGACCCTCACTCCAGTGTGTGACCCCAACTCCCGTGCGTGACCCCGATTCTAGTGTGTGACCCTGACTCCTGCGAGTGACCCCGACTCCCGTGCGTGACCCTCACTCCAGTGTGTGACCCCAACTCCCATGCGTGACCCCGATTCTAGTGTGTGACCCTGACTCCTGCGAGTGACCCCGACTCCAGTGCATGACCCCAACTCCTGTGTGTGACCCCAACTCCTGTGTGTGACCCCGATTCTAGTGTGTGACCCTGACTCCTGCGAGTGACCCCGACTCCAGTGCATGACCCTCACTCCAGTGTGTGACCCCAACTCGCGTGCGTGACCCCGATTCTAGTGTGTGACCCTGACTCCTGCGAGTGACCCCGACTCCAGTGCATGACCCTCACTCCAGTGTGTGACCCCAACTCCCGTGCGTGACCCCGATTCTAGTGTGTGACCCTGACTCCTGCGAGTGACCCCGACTCCAGTGCATGACCCTCACTCCCGTGCGTGACCCCCGACTCCCGCGAGTGACCCCGACTCCCGTGCGTGACCCCGATGCCCGCGCGTGACCCCGATGCCCG
This sequence comes from Atractosteus spatula, assembly GCF_055471065.1. Taxonomy (NCBI): domain Eukaryota; kingdom Metazoa; phylum Chordata; class Actinopteri; order Semionotiformes; family Lepisosteidae; genus Atractosteus; species Atractosteus spatula. Next base: position 2,736,973 of record NC_142713.1, read on the forward strand.
CGCGCGACGCTAACTCCCGCCCGTTCTCGTCCCGCCAGGCTGCCCAAGCGTGGCAACCCGCGCCGCTCCCTGTGGATCGCCAACTCCCGGCGCACGGACCCCCAGGGCCAGGGGCTGTGGGACCCCCAGAGCCACTTCATCTACTTCTGCTCCAGACACTTCCGGGCGGAGTGCTTCGAGCTGGCGGGGGTCAGGTCAGGGGCCCGGCCGCCGCTGTCGCCCGCGGGGTGGGGGGGTCTCGCACCAAGGACGCCAGCACAGAGCCGCGGCCACCAGCAGCTGCACACACAGAGCCTCCAGTACTGTGGACGATCCCTCCCAGCCCTCCTGCCACCTGGTAAAAGGTTTGGCAGTGTTACGGGCCAGCTCCACTCGGGCTCCTCAACACCCTGGACCTGCTCCAGATCTGGAAACCTAGTCCTGTTTTTTGGCCCAATGTCAGGCACCCTGCCTGATGTATTCTTTGCACAATCCTGTAAAGTAAATTCCACTAATTTATTATTATTATTATTATTGCTTACACTTCTATAGCGTGTTTCTGGAGCCTCCACTCCGAGCTCTGTCCAGGTCAGGGGGAATCCCACTACCCCCACCAGTGTGCAGCCCCACCTGGATGATGCTCCAGTCCTCTCACACACACCAGCTCTCAGTGGGGAGGAGAGCAGAGGGATGGAGCCAGTTCAGAGATGATTCCTAGCCAATTCCTCTAGGCACATTGCACTCGGATGTTCCCTGTACCCTGTCGGGAATATCTGCGTCTACATTGTCTGGCCAGTGTCTTGTCTGTATTCGCACCGTAGGCCTGGAGAACGGTATCTTGCTCCTCTGTATACTTGTATATGGCTGGACTGACGAACTTGAACAACAACAGCGAGTTAAATAACGTACGTCTTGGAGAAGAAAACACCTCAGTGTGAGCCAGTGGCAGGGGTGGAGTTCGGTAATCTGACAGCTTGTGGGATGGGTGGACTAGGGCTGCTGGGTTGACTTTATAGAAGCTTTGAGGCTTTCGAATACTTGAGTCAGGTCCCCTGGTACTCCCCCCTGTTCTTCAGTTCTAGACTAGTGACACGGTACTTTCACCCTGTCAGTGTGGGACACTCCCTTCAGACTGAAGAGACTCAGTTCCTTCAGCCTGTCGGTGTGGGACACTCCCTTCAGACTGAAGAGACTCAGTTCCTCCAGCCTGTCGGTGTGGGACACTCCCTTCAGACTGAAGAGACTCAGTTCCTCCAGCCTGTCAGTGTGGGACACTCCCTTCAGACTGAAGAGACTCAGTTCCTCCAGCCTGTCGGTGTGGGACACTCCCTTCAGACTGAAGAGACTCAGTTCCTCCAGCCTGTCGGTGTGGGACACTCCCTTCAGACTGAAGAGACTCAGTTCCTCCAGCCTGTCGGTGTGGGACACTCCCTTCAGACTGAAGAGACTCAGTTCCTCCAGCCTGTCGGTGTGGGACACTCCCTTCAGACTGAAGAGACTCAGTTCCTCCAGCCTGTCGGTGTGGGACACTCCCTTCAGACTGAAGAGACTCAGTTCCTGCAGCCTGTCGGTGTGGGACACTCCCTTCAGACTGAAGAGACTCAGTTCCTCCAGCCTGTCGGTGTGGGACACTCCCTTCAGACTGAAGAGACTCAGTTCCTCCAGCCTGTCGGTGTGGGACACTCCCTTCAGACTGAAGAGACTCAGTTCCTCCAGCCTGTCGGTGTGGGACACTCCCTTCAGACTGAAGAGACTCAGTTCCTCCAGCCTGTCGGTGTGGGACACTCCCTTCAGACTGAAGAGACTCAGTTCCTCCAGCCTGTCGGTGTGGGACACTCCCTTCAGACTGAAGAGACTCAGTTCCTGCAGCCTGTCGGTGTGGGACACTCCCTTCAGACTGAAGAGACTCAGTTCCTCCAGCCTGTCGGTGTGGGACACTCCCTTCAGACTGAAGAGACTCAGTTCCTCCAGCCTGTCGGTGTCTCTGTTTCGACAGTGTGCCCGTCCGCGCGCCGCAGTGCGTCATTCAGTGCGTCGGCCCCGGGCCGTATGGTGTCCTGGACCGTCTGTCCTGAAGCCTGTCTGCACTGTCTCTCTCTCTGTCCCCCAGCGGGTACCGCAGGCTGAAGGAGGACTCTGTCCCCACCCTCTTCGAGTCCATCTCCCGGGGCCGCCGCGGCCCGCCGGACCGGGGCCGCCGCGCGACTGACCCCCAGCCCCGGTAAGAGCCCCGAGTCGGCAGCGGGTCAGACCGATCTGCCCCCCCCCCCCCGTCCCCCCGAGTGGACCGGGCCTCGGCGTGTGTGTGACAGCCCGTCTGTCCCTCCTCTGTGTCCCTCAGGCGGAAGAGGGGCCCCGCCCAGCTGCGCTCCAGCGCCGAGGAGGCGGAGCCAGGAGCCACGCGGCAGCGAATCGCGGCGCAGGGAGCCGAGGGCGGCGGCGCCTCTCCAGGGGCTCCCATTGGAGGAGAGGGGGCCCGGGGTTCCGTGGGAGGCGGGGCCAGCTGGCCGGAGGCCACGCCCAGCGCCGGCCCCACGCTCCCGGCCTCCCGCGTGACCGCTGAGCCCGAGAGGGGGGAGGAGGAGTGGGGCGCAGAGAGGGACCCCCAGAACGGCAGAGCCCCCCAGCCCGTCCCCAGCGCCCCCTCTTCCTCCCAGCCGCCGCCGCCGCCGCCGCCGCCGCCCGTCTCCCCCCCAGCCCGGCCCCCCTCCCCGTCCCAGTTCATGCGGCGCCTGCCCCCCCCGCCGGGCCACTACCTGGCCCGCGAGCACAGCTACGCCCTGGGCTGCCCGCTGCTGTGGCGGCGGAGGGCGGAGGCGGCGGCCGAGGCCCTGGAGAAGGCCCAGCGCCAGCTGTCCGCCTGCCGGCGCCGGGAGGCCCGGCTCAGGCACCGGCTGGCCGCCGCCCTGCTGCTCCTGAGGGGCCGGGGCGGGGGCCGGGGCCGGGGGGGGCCCGCCCAGCCCATCCCCAGGGCGGGGGAGGGGGAGAAGGCGAGGGAGGAGGAGGAGGAGTGGTATTACTATTGCGGGGCGGAGGAGGGGGAGGAAGAGGAGGGAGGCGAGGAAAGGGCGGCCGCTGAAGAGCTGCAGTGCAGGCTGGGAGAGGGAGGGGTTAGACGGGAGGAGGGTTTCCTGCTCACAGGGGGCGAGGAAGGAGGAGGAGGAGGAGGAGGAGGAGGAGGGGGGCAGCCCCACGGCCAGGGAAGGGCCGGGGAGGAAGAGTGCTGCTACTACTACTACTGCGCCGGCGAGGAGGCGGAGCTCGAGGGGGCCCGGGGCGCGGCCCAGCCCGGGGAGAGGGAGGCGCCGCCCCCCCGGCCCGCCTCGAAACCGCCGGAGACGGGAAGGGCGCGGCAGGAAGTCCCGCCCCCGGAGCCGCCGGCCCCGCCCCCGCCGCCGCCGCCGGAGCCGCTCCAGGAGCAGGAGGGGGGTGGGATCTACTGGGTGTGGGAGGGCCAGGACGGGAGGCTGGTCCTGTTTCCGGCCGCGGAGGGGGGCCCCGGGGGGGAGGGGGGGCCGGGGGCGTTCGTGGTGTCGGCGGTGGGATTCTCCCCCGACGGGCCCGAGGCAGGAAGGGCGAAGGGCGGGGAGGGGGAGGGGGAGGGGGACGCGGCGCGGCCGCAGGCCGAGGGGGCGGAGCCGCGGCTGGGGTTTGAGGGCGGGGCCCCGGAGGGGAGAGGAGTGGACCTGAAGGAGAGGCTGAAGGAGCACCTGGAGGGGTTCCAGCTGCAGCTCAGCAGCGAGTTCGTCAGCTGAGGGGCGGGCGCCTGTCCCAGGGAGACTGTGACGGCAGAAATAAAGGCGAAAGAAACGCACGAGCACGAGTGGTGATTGGTCCGAGCAGGTACGCCCTACAGGTAGAAATTGCCCTCGACGTACAGCAGCACGTCCTCCCTCGTCCCTTCCCCCGGGTCCACTGGGTCTTACTGCGGATATGCAGCAGCGATTCCACCGCACAGCTGAGTGTCGGAGACATCGCTGCACCCCCCACCCCTCAAGACTTCTCAGGATGCTGGGGTTCACAAAAAACCCTTACAAGCATGTGCAACCCCCCCCCCGGTTTAATTCCCCGGGGACCAGGAGACTGGGCCCGTGATCAGAACGCCAACCTCAGATAATGCATCTTCCATTTTTTGGGGGGGGTTCCTTTCCCCTGGAAGTTGCACGGGCTTCCCCGAGGCGTCGTTTGCAAAAGTCGTACCGCAAGAGAATTTAAAAAAAAAACCAAAACCCAAGAGGAGCGAGCGAGGGGACAGGTTCGTCGCTTCGTTGCTGCGGTTGTTCGGGGCCGAGAGGAAGTTGGTTCAGACTCTTGGCCACGACCTACCAGATCAGGAAGATGTCTGTTGGTGGGGGGTGTGGTTCAAGCAGCCTGTGCATTGGCGCAACACAGCCCAATACAGCACTGGTTCCCAGTCCTGGTCCTAGTGAACCCCCCCCCCACACACACACACACACCTACTGGTTGTGACCAACCCCCTCCACCCCGTCTCCAAAGTTTCTCCATTGGAACACTTGCATCCTGTTTCTAGGCACAAGCTGGGGATTTTTATTTCACTTGCAAGGTAAACATGTTGGAGCACGAAACCAGTGCAAGAGCTGGGGAACTAGCAGCTCAAATGAATCCGACGATGGTTAAGTCAGTGAAGGGTTTGATGGTGTAGCTGAGGGCTGGACTGGACCAGAAACCAGCAGGTGTGTGTGTGTGTGTGGATCACCAGCCCCAGGACTGGGACCCCCTGCTGTAAACTGTAGTTCACACATTATAATGTGATCACTGCAGCTCCCTCTGTCTGGTCTGTGCAATTTAATCTGCGTACTGCGCAACCTGCACAACATCCACACACACTGCAGCAGAATCATTGCAAAACTGCTGTGTGACCGGCGCTCTTATCACGATTAAGTCAGTGAAGGGTTTGATGGTGTAGCTGAGGGCTGGACTGGACCAGAAACCAGCAGGTGTGTGTGTGGGTCACCAGCACCAGGACTGGGCACCCCTGGCCTCTAGGTCTGCAACAGGCTGTGGTTGGGCAGGGTGCCGTCGAACACAGCGACCCGTCTCTCCCCACACCCCTGCAGCAGACCCAGCGATCGGGCGCTACAAGGCCAGGAAGACTGGGGACACAACGTTGTCTACGTCGCCCGGGAGAGCGAGAAAACACATTTTGTTCACAACTGAGCTTCAATTCTCCCCCACCCCCCACCCCGAACAAAGCTCTTCGGGCCTCTGGCTCGTCTCCACTCCCTCCCTGATACCGCTGTCAACGCAGAAGCAGGCGGCGTCCGTGACAACTCTGCGCACACACGCGCACACACACAGCCAGGATAACCAGGACAAAGCGCCCTTTTGAAACTCCACAAAGGGGCCCGATATCGGGAACCCAAACCGCGTTTTAGATAAGCTGCCCGGAGCTCACGGCGAAAGCCGCAGCCTGTGCCCGACCCGAGCGGGCTGGGGAACCGACAACGCGCTGGCGCGCCTCTACTTCCTCAGCCCGTTGAAAGACCTCGGCCTGTCCTCGCCCCACTCTCCAGCTGCGAGACGTGTGGGATTACAGGGGGGTTCGGCAGCAGGAAGGCGCTACAGGGGGGGAGCAGCCCCCCTCTATGTCAGACACTTTTACTGCTCGCTGTCTCAGGAAGGCTGGGAGTTTGGCTACAGACGCCAGTCATCCTGGTTCCACCCTCTTCTCCCACCCCCCCCGGGAAGCGTTATAGGAGCAGAAAGGCGCGACCCTCCCGCTTCAGGGACAGTTTCTTCCCACAAGCTGTCAGATTACTGAACTCTTGATGTTTTTTTCCCCCGCCCTAAGATGTATGTGCTGATGTTTTGTCGTTTGCTTTGTTGTTTTTGTACTGGAGCCGATACGTGCAAATAAGCACCTCATGGCACTTGTGCAGACGACAAACCGAACTGAAGCTGGGGGGCTGGGGGGCTGGGGACGATTCAGGTTTGTGGGGGAGCTGGGGCAAGCAACAGGGATCACACAGGGCTGCAACTGAATCGCAAGTATTCCCCACTTTTAATTCAACAACAAATAAAAAAACAGTTTGCAAATAGTGTTATGAGTTATCTCGACTAACTGTGACAATGACGTCCGTCCGTGTGCGATCCGGACTCCAGCTTCCACACGTGCGCTTCAATACTGGAATGGACTGAGGTAGGTCAGACGCGCTGGTGCTTCACCCTCTCTTATCTCACGATCATCGTCAGCCTCAGCCTCTTCACCGGCGGCCCGTTCTCTTCTCCCTCCATCCTCACCACTCTCACCATCTTCACCTTCTTCTTCGGCCCCACTTCCTTCTGCTTTTCAGCTGCCCCGCCCACCTCCTGGGCCCCGCCCCTTCCTGTCTTCTGTCCCCTCCCCTCCTCCTCCTCCTCCTCCTGTTCCTGCCCCTCTTCTGCCTGGGCTCCGCCCCCCTCCTGCTCCTTTTCCTGGGCTCCACCCCTGCCTCTCTCCTCTGCCTCCTCCTCTGCTCCACCCCTTCCCCTCTCCTCCTCCTGCCCCTTTTCCTGGGGAACACCCCTTCCTTCCTTCTCCTCCTCCTCCTCCTCCTGGGGACCGTCCCTTCCTCGCTCCTTCTCCTGGGCTCCACCCCTTCCTCTTTCCTGTCCCTCCTCCTCTTGGGCCCCACGCCTTCCTCTTTTCTGTCTCCTCCCCTCCTTCTCCTTGGCTCCACCCCTTCCTCTTTTCTGCCCCCTCCCCTCCTTCTCTTGGGCCCCACCCCTTCTTTTCTTTCCCCGCCCCTCTTCCGCCTTAGCCCCGCCCCCTCCGATCACCTCATCCTGGGCCCCACCCCTTCTGCCCTCTTCCTCCTCCTGGGCTCCGCCCCTTCCCCTCTCCTCCTCCTCCTGGGCTCCGCCCCTTCCCCTCTCCTCCTCCTCCTGGGCTCTGCCCCTTCCCCTCTCCTCCTCCTCCTGGGCTCTGCCCCTTCCACTCTCCTCCTCCTCCTCCTGGGCTCCACCCCTTCCTCTCTCCTCCTCCTCCTCCTGGGCTCCACCCCTTCCTCTCTCCTCCTCCTGCTGCTGCTGCTGCTGCTCGCCCTCCCTTTCACCCTCCTCTCTCTCCCAGTAGCTTGGCGGCCTCATGAGCTTGGGATGCAAACTGTTCCCGAAGACCTCGCTCAGCTTCCGGCGGAAGCACCCCTGCAGTTCTCGGACAGAGCGCGGGTCCTGGGGAGGGCGAGAGGAGGAGGCGGGGGTGGGAGGGGGGGTGGAGAAAAAAGAGAGGGATCAACCCGCGCCCTCCCGCTTTCAGCACGTGGTGCGGCCGGGGAGGGGGTCAAGGCGTCGCGTACCTCCGAGCTCGCCACCAGATTGCCCAGGAGGAGCCAGATGTCCGAGACGAACTCCGCCGGAGTGCGGTACGGCGGACTCAGTCTCCGTAGCAACCGTCCGCGAATCAGAGCAACGTCGATGTAGTTACAGGAGCGAGGGGAGACCTTGGAAGAGACGGCGAGGGAAAAACACGCCAGCGTAAGCGCACCCAACCGTATATTAACACAGCATACACCAGTACAACACCATACACCCCAATAATAATCCTATAGCGCCTGTCTGGACCCTCCACTCAGAGCTCTGTCCAGGTCAGGGGGAATCCCACTACCGCCACCAGTGTGCAGCCCCACCTGGATGATGCTCCAGTCCTCTCACACACACCAGCTCTCAGTGGGGAGGAGAGCAGAGGGATGAAGCCAGTTCAGAGAGGGGGGTTATTAGGAGGCCATGAGGGGTAAAGGCCAGGGGGGAAATTTGGCCAGGACACTGGGGTAACACCCCTACTCTTGTCGAGAGACACCCTGGGATTGTTAATGACCACAGAGAGTCAGGACCTCGGTTTTACATCTCGTCTGAAGGACGGCGCCTTTTTACAGCCTAGTGTCCCCGTCACTATACTGGGGCATGAGGACCCACATAGACCGCAGGGTGAGCGCCCCCTGCTGGCCCCACTCACACCTCTCCCAGCAGCAGCCTCAGCTTTCCCAGGAGTCTCCCCTCCAGGTACTGGCCAGGCTCACACCTGCTGGGCTCCAGTGGGGCTGCCAGCTGGGAGCTGCAGGGGGACACGGCTGCTGGGTATTAAAGTGACAGCACGTTACACTATCACATCATCAGTGAGGTACAGCGGCAGAGTCGTTAGGGGGTGGCTACTATTACTAGCAGCAATGTACAGTACTAACCTGAGGCTTCCTGTGCAGCGCAGAGCTGTGTGTATTACACATCAGCACGAGCAAGAGGTGCTCACACTTCTGCAGGAGGTAGAAAACAAAATGTGAAAGAAGGGACAGGCGATGGGAGGCACATAGAGACAAACAGCACCTCACCGTGAGGTCAGACAGGTGTGTTTGATGGGAGACACAGACAGGTACACAAGACAAACAGCACCTCACCATGAGGTCAGACAGGTACACAAGCATTTTGTATATTTTGTATACAGGTAGGCCAGTGCTTCCAAAGCATGCAGGTGTAGAACAGGACTTAATGCATTTTTATACAAAAATTCGTATTCTATATTCTGGTCGCTTGCAGATTAGAATGGCATATGTTTAGCAATAATATTATTTATGGTACCTGAAAGTTTCAGGTTGTTGCACAAAGCTAAGGTATGTGTATATGTGATCTGACAACTGGAATCAATTTCCTGTCGTTAAACTCGTTTATTTTTAAGTGGTCAAGACAAACAGCACCTCACTCTGTGGTCAGACAGGTGTGTTTGATGGGAGACACAGACAGGTACACAGAGACACAGACAACACCTCACTGTGTGATCAAAGAGGTGTGTTTGATGGGAGACACCGACAGCACCTCACCGTGAGGTCAGACAGGTGTGTTTGATGGGAGACACAGACAGGTACACAGAGACACAGACAGCACCTCACCGTGAGGTCAGACAGGTGTGTTTGATGGGAGACACCGACAGGTACACAGAGACACAGACAGCACCTCACCGTGAGGTCAGACAGGTGTGTTTGATGGGAGACACCGACAGGTACACAGAGACACAGACAGCACCTCACCGTGTGGTCGAAGAGGTGTGTTTGACGGGAGACACAGACAGATACACAAAGAGACCTGGTGGTGCTGTCAAACAGATTTCTAATCTCTCAGCTAATTTAGCCAGTAACCTTTTAAATGACTGTCGAACACAAACCTGCAGCACCCAGATCACAAGCACCGAGAAAACCCAGACATCAACAAAAGCTCGGGGAGATGACACAAGAGTCGAGGAACAAGCAAAGGTTCATTCCTGGCTGAAAAAACAGACGGAAGAACTGCTCTGGGCTCTTCCGCTGCGAGCTGGAAGGTCAGTCAGAGAGGGAGCAGGACGAGAGCCTCACCCGCTGGTCAGGGACGGCCAGGCAGGTGTGCTTGCCCGGGAACTCTCCACTGTAGTGATCTCCCACATCGGACAGGTCTCGACACAGCATGCACTGCCACTGGGCTCTGAAGGAAAGAGGGGGAGGTTAATAGACACACCGACTGACAGAGAGAGAGAGACTAACACTTCAATTGGAAGATAAAAGGTTGAAAAGTGCTTTACAAACTGTCCCAGGAAAGGCCTGTTTTCTCTCTTCCCTTCCCCTCTCCCTGCTTGGCCTCCTCCACCACACCCGGCTCTCTGCCCCCCCTCCTCACCTCTTCGTTTTAGGGATGGGGGGAACGTGGCAGTGTCTGTGGAAGCCTGTCCGGCACTCAGCACAGAGCACCAGGCGATCCTGGGTCCGGCAGACCGCGCAGCGCTCGTGGCTCCCCACAGGGGGGCGACGTGCAGAGCGAGAGGGCAGCTGCCGGGAGCTACTGTCCTGTCCAGGAACCCCCTTGGTTACCAGGGAGCCGGTCTGAGAGAGAGAGAGAGGGGGGTTAATACACACACTCCAGTACATTAACACTGCACTGAGAGAGAGAGAGGGGTTAATACAGACACACTGACTGGACACTCCAGTACATTAACACTGCACTGAGAGAGAGAGGGGTTCATACAGACACACTGACTGGACACTCCAGTACATGAACACTGCACTGAGAGAGAGAGGGGTTAATACAGACACACTGACTGGACACTCCAGTACATTAACACTGCACTGAGAGAGAGAGGGGTTCATACAGACACACTGACTGGACACTCCAGTACATTAACACTGCACTGAGAGAGAGAGGGGTTAATACAGACACACTGACTGGACACTCCAGTACAGTAACACTGCACTGAGAGAGAGAGGGGTTAATACAGACACACTGACTGGACACTCCAGTACATTAACACTGCACTGAGAGAGAGAGGGGTTAATACAGACACACTGACTGGACACTCCAGTACATTAACACTGCACTGAGAGAGAGAGGGGTTAATACTGCACACCGCAGGGACAGCACAGTGGAACTCGGGAGAGGACGGTATTCACCCCGGTGTCGGGCTCTTCCGTTATCTGCTCCAGGATCCACCGGGGATCATTCGGCAGGGTGACTATGCGAAACTGAGGGAGGGGGCCATCCGATGGGAATTCCACAGGCAGGCGGAAAAGACGGACGCGGGGGACCTGTATCCTGAGGGAAGGCAGCAGGCAGGCGCGTTAGTACAGAGGGCTGGAGGGGAACCGTCTGTGCAGCTCGGAAACAAGGTGCTGCGCTGTTGAACTACATTTCCCATAACCCCCCACCCCGGCTACTTCCTGGGTTCCTTCAATCCTGTGAGTCGCTTAGCTGCCTGTCACTCATGATGTCACTTAAGTCCCACCCATGGCCTGCTGGTTTAAAGGGAGGAGGTGTGAAGTTACACACTCACAACATTTGTTACTATAGATGATTAAATACAGGCAAGACCCTGTGGTGCTACTGATTCCTGCTTTATACGCTGAAGTATAAAAATGAAGTTCATGTGCACAGAGCTCCTGCGAGTCTACTGTAAGCTCGGATAAAAGAAACAACTAGAGCCCGTTATCTCAGGAATGCAAGGTTGAAGAGATGTCCGACTTGGAGGCTGGGTCCCTGCAGCTGCACAAACACACTCCACTAAGACTAACAGATGTGTATGGATCTCAGTGACCGCGTGTGCAGTCACTGTGCGCATGTACTCCACGGCACCGACAGCCATTGTGCGCACAATCAGCGATATCGATACACATTCATTTACCGCCATCGCAAATGCTATCGATCGAGCACGTGTGCGCAATGTGTGGATCTCGGGGGCGACACTGTGGCGCGACGCTGCCTCACAGTGCTGAGGCCCCGGGTTCAATTCAAGACTGGTGGAGTTGTCTGTGTGGAGTTTGCATGTTCCCCCCCATCTGAATGAATGGGGGGGAGCTCTGTCTTCCTCCCACAGCCCAGAGACATGCTGGTGGGATAGTTGGCTTCTGGGAAAATTGGCCCTGATGTGACTGTGTCTGTGTGTGTGTCCTGTGATGGACTGGCCCTGGTGTGTGTGTGTGTCCTGTGTTGGACTGGACTGGCCCTGGTGTGAGTGTGTGTGTTTGTGTCCTGTGATGGACTGGACTGGCCCTGGTGTGAGTTTGTGTGTTTGTGTCCCGTGATGGACTGGACTGGCCCTGGTGTGAGTGTGCGTGTTTGTGTCCCGTGATGGACTGGACTGGCCCTGGTGTGAGTGTGCGTGTTTGTGTCCCGTGATGGACTGGACTGGCCCTGGTGTGAGTGTGCGTGTTTGTGTCCCGTGATGGACTGGACTGGCCCTGGTGTGAGTGTGTGTGTTTGTGTCCCGTGATGGACTGGACTGGCCCTGGTGTGAGTGTGTGTGTTTGTGTCCCGTGATGGACTGGACTGGCCCTGGTGTGAGTGTGTGTGTTTGTGTCCCGTGATGGACTGGACTGGCCCTGGTGAGTGTGTGTGTTTGTGTCCCGTGATGGACTGGACTGGCCCTGGTGTGAGTGTGTGTGTTTGTGTCCCGTGATGGACTGGACTGGCCCTGGTGTGAGTGTGTGTGTTTGTGTCCCGTGATGGACTGGACTGGCCCTGGTGTGAGTGTGTGTGTTTGTGTCCCGTGATGGACTGGACTGGCCCTGGTGTGAGTGTGTGTGTTTGTGTCCCGTGATGGACTGGACTGGCCCTGGTGTGAGTGTGTGTGTTTGTGTCCCGTGATGGACTGGACTGGCCCTGGTGTGAGTGTGTGTGTTTGTGTCCCGTGATGGACTGGACTGGCCCTGGTGTGAGTGTGTGTGTTTGTGTCCCGTGATGGACTGGACTGGCCCTGGTGTGAGTGTGTGTGTTTGTGTCCCGTGATGGACTGGACTGGCCCTGGTGTGAGTGTGTGTGTTTGTGTCCCGTGATGGACTGGACTGGCCCTGGTGTGAGTGTGTGTGTTTGTGTCCCGTGATGGACTGGACTGGCCCTGGTGTGAGTGTGTGTGTTTGTGTCCCGTGATGGACTGGACTGGCCCTGGTGTGAGTGTGTGTGTTTGTGTCCCGTGATGGACTGGACTGGCCCTGCTGTGAGTGTGTGTGTTTGTGTCCCGTGATGGACTGGACTGGCCCTGCTGTGAGTGTGTGTGTTTGTGTCCCGTGATGGACTGGACTGGCCCTGGTGTGAGTGTGTGTGTTTGTGTCCCGTGATGGACTGGACTGGCCCTGCTGTGAGTGTGTGTGTTTGTGTCCCGTGATGGACTGGACTGGCCCTGCTGTGAGTGTGTGTGTTTGTGTCCCGTGATGGACTGGACTGGCCCTGCTGTGAGTGTGTGTGTTTGTGTCCTGTGATGGACTGGACTGGCCCTGCTGTGAGTGTGTGTGTTTGTGTCCTGTGATGGACTGGACTGGCCCTGCTGTGAGTGTGTGTGTTTGTGTCCCGTGATGGACTGGACTGGCCCTGCTGTGAGTGTGTGTGTGTCCTGTGATGGACTGGACTGGCCCTGCTGTGAGTGTGTGTGTGTCCTGTGATGGACTGGTGTCCTGCCCAGAGTGTACCCTGCCTTGCACCCACTGCTTGTTGGGATAGACTCCAGCTCCCCTGTAAACCCTCTCCTGAATACGAGTTGAAAAAAAAAAAAAGATGGGACAGATGTACTGTAGCCCTGTTTGCCCATGTTCCGCATCGCCGTGTAGCGGTGTGGACTCATCAGGGTGCCCAGCGCAGGATGCCAGTTCTCGCACAGCCGAGATCCCGCCTCACCTGCTGACCGGCGTGCGCAGCGCATCTCCGCCTGCAAGAGACGGGAGAGGAGCAGTCAGGACAGGGCGGACCAGCAGGCGGCAGTCTCCCGGCCCAGAGTGCCCGTAAGCACCCCCACAGCAAGGGTGGGAGTGGGGGGGGGGGGCACCGATGTGGGATGAGACGCGGGTCCGGGGGTTTCCGACTGCTCCGGGCGCGAGATCCTGCTTCCCGTTCAGCCTGGCACGCGGGTGACGCAGCACCCAGGCCAGAGCTCCCCCTACCCTTCGCTTACTCTCGCCGTCCTGCTTCTCTCGGCTGCGCTGCGGGGCGGGGGGGGGCTGGAGGACAGACGCACGGACGCAATCCGTACTCACCCGGACTCCCGGCATGTCCTGTCCCCCTCTCCTCCTGCTCCGTCTTCTTCTCCTCCTCCTCCTCCTCCTCCTTCTGCTCCGTCACGTTTTCCTGCAGGTCTTCCTCGTCCTTCAGCTTCTTGTCCTTCTTCCCCGTCAGGTTTTCCTCGGCCTCTTCCTCCTCCTCCTCCTCCTCTTTTTGCCCATTCGGGTTTTCCTTCACCGGTTCCTCCTCTTCCTCCTTCACCTCTCCCACCTCCTACCCCAGCGACAGAGACAAGGAAAGGGAACGACTACGTTATCTCTCGGCAAGGCTGCGACCGGCCTGCCCTGCAGCGATCTCTCTTTCCCCACAAAGTGGACACCAGAATTATCCACTATACTTCCTCTCGGAGCAGCGGTAAACGTACTGTGTCCGTGTGCTTCAACCACCCACCTGCAGCTCGCCCCTCGGGCTTGGCACATCTTCACTGACTTCCCTGAGCCGAGGGGTCGGCTCACTGAGCTGTACTGCGATTGGCCGCTGGCTCTCCAGAGCTCGGAGCTGATTGGCCGGGAGCTGCTGGACGAACACCGGCGAACAACTTCCCAGCGTGCCTTGGGACACCAGGAGTTGGGGTTGGGGGGCAGCCTGAGCGGGAGACAAGTGTGTCAAAAGGTATGACAAGAGAAATGTAAATATTTTAGGGATTTCTTTTAAAAAAACAAACACAGGGAGTGGGAAAGCTGACCTGCTGTATGTATAAGACCTGCTGGGTGCCCATTGCCAACATGGGAGTAACAGTCTTGTACAGTATGGTCTGAGGGACGGGCATGAACACAGGGGGACTGCTGGCCATCCCTGTCCATTCGGGAGTCTTCCACACCAGCACAGAGCTGGGTCTAGGAGAGGTCTGCAAAAGAAAGGAGTTAGTACTGACTGGACACTCCAGTACATTAACACTGCACTGAGAGAGAGAGAGGGGTTCATACAGACACACTGACTGAACACTCCAGTACATTAACACTGCACTGAGAGAGAGAGGGGTTCATACAGACACACTGACTGGACACTCCAGTACATTAACACTGCACTGAGAGAGAGAGGGGTTAATACAGACACACTGACTGGACACTCCAGTACATTAACACTGCACTGAGAGAGAGGGGGGTTAATACACACACACTGACTGGACACTCCAGTACATTAACACTGCGCTGAGAGAGAGAGAGGGGTTAATACAGACACTGACTGGACACTCCAGTACATTAACACTGCACTGAGAGAGAGAGAGAGAGAGAGAGAGAGAGAGAGAGAGAGAGAGAGAGAGAGAGAGAGGGGTTCATACAGACACACTGACTGGACACTCCAGTACATTAACACTGCACTGAGAGAGAGAGAGGGGTTCATACAGACACACTGACTGGACACTCCAGTACATTAACACTGCACTGAGAGAGAGAGGGGTTAATACAGACACACTGACTGGACACTCCAGTACATTAACACTGCACTGAGAGAGAGAGGGGTTAATACAGACACACTGACTGGACACTCCAGTACATTAACACTGCACTGAGAGAGAGAGAGGGGTTAATACAGTCATTAAAAATCCCAGGGTGTCTCTCGACAAGAGTAGGGGTGTTACCCCAGTGTCCTGGCCCAATCTCCCCCCCTGGCCTTTACCCCTCATGGCCTCCTAATAACCCCCCTCTCTGAACTGGCTCCATCCCTCTGCTCTCCTCCCCACTGAGAGCTGGTGTGTGGGAGAGGACTGGAGCATCATCCAGGTGGGGCTGCACACTGGTGGGGGTAGTGGGATTCCCCCTGACCTGGGAAGAGCTCGGAGTGGAGGGTCCAGACAGGAGCTATGTAAGTAAGGAATTATTAATTATTATTATAACCTATGACTCGTCTACTCGGTTTCGGCATTATCCAGCCTATTCAGTGAGCCAACGCTGTCGGCCCCGTTTAGGCCAGAGAATCGGGGCTCTGCTGTGAACTCGGACCCGAACCCCTACAGATCCGCACCCGACGGGACTCACCGGGTATCCGGAGGACGGGACAGCCAGGTCCGGGCCCGTCCCGACAGCGCCGAGGGGGAAAGAGACAGCCCGCCGCCCGCAGAAGGGAACGAGCTGGGTGGCGCCGCCGCCGGGCTGGGGGTCCAGGGGGTCCGCACGCGAGCCGGGCAGGGGGGGGTGGGGGTTTCGCAGATGAACCGCCTGCGACCTCAAGTACTTAACCAGTCGGCTGAACACCTGGGGGTCCGGGGAGGGCAAGTCTGCTTTGTGATGACGGGAAGAGGAGCTGCCAGTTACTGGGAGCACTGGGACGGTACTGGGAGAAGTGGTGGTAGTTACTGGCAGCAGTGGGACAGAACTGACAGAGGAGCTGCAGGATCCTGGGAGGTCTGGGACTGTACTGGGAGAGGAGGAGGAGGTAGATCCTGGGAGGTCTGGGACTGTACTGGGAGAGGAGGTGGTGGATTCTGGGAGCACTGGGACTGTACTGGGAGAGGAGGTGGTGGATCCTGGGAGCACTGGGACTGTACTGGGAGAGGAGGTGGTGGATCCTGGGAGCATTGGGACTGCACTGTGAGGGGAGGTGGCAGTTACTGGGAGCACTGGGACTGTACTGGTTGAGGGGCTAGAAGTTACTGGGGGTACTGGGCCTGTACTGGGAGAGAGCGTGATGGTGGTTACCGGGAATAGTGGAACTGTGCTGGAAAAGGTGATGGTGGTTACTGGAAGGACTGGAGCTGTACTGGGAGAGGAGGTTGTGGTTACTGGGAGGACTGGGACTGTAATTGGAGAGGAGGTGGTAATTACTGGGAGGACTGGGACTGTACTGGGAGAGAGGGTGGTGGTTACCGGGAGCACTGGATCTGTACTGGGAGAGGTGGTGGTGGTTACTGGAAGCACTGGATCTGCACTGGGGAGGGAGGTGGTGGTTACACTGAGAACTGGGACTGTACTAGGAGAGGGGGTGCTGGTTACTGGGAGGACTGGGGCTGTAGTGTGAGAAGTGGTGATAGTTACTGGCAGCAGTGGGACAGAACTGACAGAGGAGCTGCAGGTTACTGGGAGCACTGGAGCTGTACTGGGAAAGGAGGTGTTTACTGGGATCACTGGGACTGTACTGGGAGAGGGTGTAGCAGTGGTTACACTGAGAACTGGGACTGTACTGGGAGTGGTGGTTACTGAGAGGACCGGGACTGTACTGGGAGATGGGGTATTAGTGATTACACTGAGAACTGGGACTGTACCGGGAGATGTGGTGGTGGTTACTGGGAGGACTGGGACTGTACTGGGAAAGTTGGTGTTTACTGAGAGGACTGGGACTGTACTGGGAGATGTGGTAGTTACTGGGAGGACTGGGACTGTACTGGAAGACTTGGTGTTTACTGAGAGGACTGGGACTGTACTGGAAGATGTGGTAGTTACTGGGAGCACTGGGACTGTACTGGGAAAGGTGGTGTTTACTGGGAGCACTGGGACTGTACTGGGAGAGGTGGTGGTTTCTGGGAGCACTGGGACTGTACTGGGAAAGGTGGTGTTTACTGGGAGGACTGGGACTGTACTGGGAAAGGTGGTGTTTACTGGGAGGACTGGGACTGGACTGGGATAGAGATTTCTGGCTGCTGAGAAGCAGGCAGCGCTATTTCTTGGGAGGGTTGAGACGGGTCTGGAGTACGGGGTGTTGAATTCTGGGCCTGTACTGGCTACACCGGGGCTCTGAGCCTGAGCACCAACGTCTTTGCTCCCAACTTTAGCTGCAGAGAGAGGGGGAGGGAGAAGAAACGAGACTGCATGAGAGAGACATTCCAGCGCAATTAAGGCCGTCGATTCTGAAAATCGAAAGAGAGTGAGGACAGCTCTGCCCTGCTCACTCGGCAGGCACTGACCACAGCGAGTGAGACAAGAGTTCATGGCCTCCAGATCCACTTGTAATCTCAGGTCCAAGACGACGCCCCCGCCCTGCAGCTGCTGGGACAGCAACCTCTGTAGCTCAGACTGGATCTACAGAGAGAAGAGAGGGATGATGTCGTTTTCAAGAGCGCCGGTCACACAGCAGTTTTGCAATGATTCTGCTGCAGTGTGTGTGGATGTTGTGCAGGTTGCGCAGTACGCAGATTAAATTAAATTGCACAGACCAGACAGTGGGAGCTGCAATGATCACATTATAATGTGTGAACTACAGTTTACAGCAGGGGGTCCCAGTCCTGGGGCTGGTGATCCACACACACACACACACACCTGCTGGTTTCTGGTCCAGTCCAGCCCTCAGCTACACCTTCAACCCTTCACTGACTTAACCATCGTCGGATTCATTTGAGCTGTTTGTTTCCCAGCTCTTGCACTGGTTTCGTGCTCCAACATGTTTATCTTGCAATGAAATAAAATCTCCAACAGTGCTGCAGTGCTGCACCCGTCTCTCGCAGCGCGACAGCGCAGTGCTGCGCCCGTCTCTCGCAGCGCGACAGCGCAGTGCTGCAGTGCTGCGCCCGTCTCTCGCAGCGCGACAGCGCAGTGCTGCACCCGTCTCTCGCAGCGCGACAGCGCAGTGCTGCACCCGTCTCTCGCAGCGCGACAGCGCAGTGCTGCAGTGCTGTACCCGTCTCTCGCAGCGCGACAGCGCAGTGCTGCAGTGCTGCACCCGTCTCTCGCAGCGCGACAGCGCAGTGCTGCGCCCCTCTCTCGCAGCGCGACAGCGCAGTGCTGCGCCCCTCTCTCGCAGCGCGACAGCGCAGTGCTGCGCCCCTCTCTCGCAGCGCAGTGCTGCGCCCCTCTCTCGCAGCGCAGTGCTGCAGTGCTGCGCCCGTCTCTCGCAGCGCAGTGCTGCAGTGCTGCGCCCGTCTCTCGCAGCGCGACAGCGCAGTGCTGCGCCCGTCTCTCGCAGCGCGACAGCGCAGTGCTGCGCCCGTCTCTCGCAGCGCGACAGCGCAGTGCTGCGCCCGTCTCTCGCAGCGCAGTGCTGCGCCCCTCTCTCGCAGCGCAGTGCTGCAGTGCTGCGCCCGTCTCTCGCAGCGCGACAGCGCAGTGCTGCGCCCGTCTCTCGCAGCGCGACAGCGCAGTGCTGCGGTAGCTGTACCTGTCTCTTGCAGTGCAGCAGCGCAGTGCTGCTGTCCGAGGTCAGCGCCGTCTCTGTGAACTGCAGGACGTGCTCTTGCCGGTCCCCCAGTCTCCGCAGGGCTGCCTGCCTCTCCGACAGCTCCCCTCGCTGCCAGTCGCACAGACTCTGGCAAGAACAAGGCACACACAGCGCATTGTGACCACCAACACTGTCGCCCCCCCGGAACAAGTCACCTGGACACTGCAGTCCAGCAGGGAGCAGGCCAGTCCAGTCTGAGGAACAGTGAAGTCTGGTCCGGTGCAGTCCAGTCCAGGGGGGACACCGGGGTCCGGTCCGGTCAGCCGGTACCTTGACCTCCTGCATCAGGTCCTGCTTCCTCTTCAGCACGGCCTTGCAGAGCTGCACTACCAGCGCCTTCGTCTGGTCCCCCAGTCTCTTCTCCGTCTTCTCCACCTCGCCCAGCCTGGGGGGGGGGGGGGGGGGGGGGCGCAGCGCACACACAGACAGAGCCTCAGCGCACCGAGCCGGCCCAGGGCTCGGCGGCCGCGGGCTCCTGCGTTACGTCAAGGAGAAAAGCTCGCGTGCAGCCCAGCTGAGGATACCCAACACCCACCTGAACCTGACCCCCTGTTTGACATTTTGATCTTTAATACCGCACTGCGACACCCCTCTGTGGAGCTCAAGCATCCTCATCGCATTCTCCTGCCACACGGGAGGGGTTCGAGATCGCTTGAACACGCTGCTACAAGGCTGGCCAGTGCAGTGCGCAGTTCACTCCCTGCCTGCAGGGAGTCCTGCCGGTTTACAAGGCTCTGCTTGGCAGATCTCACCGGATCCCGGGCGGATCCGAATGTTTTTCTCCAGAATCTGAAACGGGGGTCTCTGCCGGCTTTCGTGCCAGCTGAGCTCTACACCTCCAGTGCTAACCGAGGGCTTCACTGCCCAGCAGGGCCCCTCTGCCTGACTTGACCTCGTTCACAGTCAAGCAGAGACCTGACTGCGAGAGCACCGTCGCCAGAAAACTCAGCGCGAGAACATTTCGGCTGCCTCAACTCAACCTCCCGGCTGCGATCAATGACTAAAAATGCCCGCTGATCAATTAAGGACAAACTGACAAAGGAGACAGCTACAGTTTGAGTAGCCCTGCCCACAGCAGGAGTGATGCACGTTCTTGGAAAGAAAGACAGCTGGTTTCCCTTCAGGCAGCGTATCTGAGTAAGGGCAGCTCCGAAAACTCAGAACAGGGGTATTCCCAATCCAGAGTTTCCAACGCCTCCTGACCGTTAAAGGGCCAAAGGCATTTTTGACCAATCCTGCCCGGACTGAAAACGGAAATCGGCTCTCCTCCGATGAAGAAACTGGCCTGGGGCAGGAAACCCGGACCCCAGAACGCAGCGTTTCTCCAGGACCAGTGTCGGGGAGCCCTGACCTCAGACGAACAAGACCAATGACGCTGCCATCGGGTACCATCCTGACTGGCCAGCTCCGTGCCTGGTCCTCCTTCAGAAAGGTGAAAGCGAGGAGCTCTGTATCCCTACAGTTTCTCTTGCCGGACAGAGAAGCCGGGGGTGGGTGGGGGAATATCGGCAGTGCAGAAAAACAAAAAGGAGAACACAGAGGCACGCAGACCTTAGATCCAGCTCCAGGATCATCTTCTTCACCTGCTCGTGCTGCTGCCTCACATGCTCCAGCAGGGAGAGAATGTGCTGCCTCTGAGAGGAGACGGCCTCCTCTACAAACTGATACCTGGCGGAGACAGGAAAAACGGCACAGATCGGACATGCTGACTGGGCACCGCTACCGGACTTAAAACACCGTGGCGAGAGACCAGGGTTAAGACACTCTCTATAATCAGGAAATAACCCGAGTGGATGAGTCAACGTGTAAAATGATCAGAATCCCCAACTTGTAAAGGATTTTGCCGAGAATATACCCGAGCAGGCGATATAGATAGAGGCATGTGAATTCCTCACCCCCTGGCCCAGCTTGTGAAAAGAGCACGAATTCAGGGACACAGGGTTCGACTAATATTTACAAGCAGGGTCAGAGCCGACTTCAATGCATGTAGTAAGATGCTACAGATGTTCTATCAGTCGGTGGTGGCGGGCTCCGTTTTCCCACGCGGTGGTCTGCTGGGGCCCTGGGATTAGAGCAAGGGATTCTAACAGGCTCATCAGGAGAGCCAGCTCTGTCACCGGGTCTGGCCTGGACCCCCCTGGAGGTAGTGGCTGAGAGGAGAAGGGTGTCCAAACTAGAGGCCATCATGGACAACGTCTCCCAGCCCCTCTATGGCAGGCTTGTGGAAATGAAGAGCACGTTCAGCAATAGACTGATCCATCCCCGGTGCAACAGGGAGCGCTACAGGAGGTCATTCTTGCCTTCTGCCATAAGACTGTTCAACGCCTCCACCTTGCGTCTGGGCAGAGGCAACACTGACAGTGACCTGTTTCTGGACTGAACAGCAAACTGATACAGCTGCTCTTTTTCTTTTCCTGTTTACAACCGTCTTTGTGCAATATACGCCAGGGACCCGTGCAATACATTTATATTTATAGTCATATTGTGCAATACGACTTTTTTGTGTACTGCTCTGTTCTGGTTTGTTCTTTGTGTGTTCTGGACTGTGAGTGACCCTTCTTAGTGCACTTCTCACTGTACTGATTGTATTGTATTATTGTTATTGTATCATTCGTTACACTGTGTCTGTGTTGTCTGTGTTAAGCTGCTGTTGCACTGCAATTTCCCTCACGGGATCAATGAGATATCTATTTATCAACAGTGACAATAGACACACTAAAAAACCCTAAGAATATAAACATACAACACACAAGTGGAGTATCGGGTAAAAGGCAGCAACTCTGGTGTTCATGCAGCAGAAAACACCTTTATTGCATGTGCACATGGGGAACCAGGCTTAGTCAAGCAAGACCCACAGAAGTGTGGTTACGCACGTGAGGAAGGAGTCAAGCAAGCTCGTCACTGTTTTCGTGACCCTGCCAGGAACACGGGGCTGTTACGCCTTGCAACATGACCTACGTGACAGTTCAGCGTATATATAGACAAAAGCGGAACTCTATACTTTCACAAATGCCGGAGCAGGAAGTTACAAGACACAGGCGTTTAAGATATAAAAGACTCCTCGGGCAAGGAGTTAAGAAGAATTCCCTCACAAGTTACCCTATGTCCAAACTTTCACATCAGGAGGCCCAGAGACCCAACGTCCTGACCACCCAGAAAAAAAAAAACAGTCTGTTACCAAATTTTCCACTCTTAAATCAGAGCCTGCAGCTGGAGATGGGAGGGGGGACTTTAATTTGCTGCAACAACCATAAACTGTAAAAGGTAAAATTGCGCGAGTACTTAACGACATTTAAAGAAGCGATTGAAGATTAACTTTCAGTCTCCCAAGCGGATTCTAAACGCAAAATGTATTGCTGCAACCAAAACATGCATGATCAACAAACAACGTAACAGGACACATCTGTGAAGTGATGTGCTGTGAACACAGAATGCTAATTCACCCAGGCATTACAAAAATCTGAGTTAATATCTTCAGAGCCCACATACACAGCGACTATAATGTGGTACGGTCTAGCGTGCAGGTTCTAAGCCTCGTATTATGAAATCCCATTGACTCTCGGACGCAAGTAGATGTGCATTTACAATCGCAGACGAAACCTAAGACACCTGTTTGGAATAACAGACTCTCGAGAATTATAATGTGAATAGTGAAGCTTTATACTCAAAAGAGCCGTTGTCCCAGCTTCTTTGAGGAGTTTAAACTCCGCGCTGGTAAGACAGATCTGGTTTGGATCCTACAGCTTCTCGGGGCTGGGAGGGTACCGGTGGCTGCTTGGTCAAGGCACACAAAGATTCGAAATCTTTCATAACACTTGAATTCTAAGTGAAATAACAGGCCTCCTTCCTACACAACAGAGGCCAAAAGAAGACATAAGCTAACTTGTAAACTAGAAACACAACTGCGGTTAAATCTCTCTCTCTCTCTCTGCAAGCCCAGAAGCCACCACATGAACGACAACCTGTCTCCTTACCGTAAACACGCACCCACTAACCAGGAGAGGACATTTTTAACCGAGGGATCCTTCACACAGGAAATCTAAACTCCCCAGAAAACCACAGAACAGCAGGCTCTCTTAACATGGTTCAAATACTCAGCTCCAGCCTGGCCTTTCTGGGTGATCTGGAACAAGGAGCTCTCGCCTCCAATATCTCTTCTTCTCCCTCTCGTATATGGTGTCTTCCTGGACTACTGATGGACAATCAAATCATTTACCCCCAAAAACACCATTAACTAACAAAAAAACCAAGGTAAACCTGGCGATAGTTTTGATCTCGGAATCTGGACCTCCTACATCTCAGAAAACATCCCTTTGCTTTGAAGCTGGAAATGCTGACAGCAAAACCAGGTGTTACCCCCCCCCCCCCATTGTAACTACATTCTTGGGAGACACTGCTGTCTTCAGGTATGGCGCAAACGCAAATGTTTAAGGGTACCTGTGGTGTCTGTGATAAGTCAGCTGACAGTCCCGGCAGGTCACTTGATCGCACGAGACGCAGAAGAGTTTTAGAGGCTCCTCTCTATGGGCAGGGCAGAACAGTGTGGGGGCAGAACCTAGGAGGAAAGGTAGAGGGGTTTAATGCCGAGAGGCTACACGTGACTTTCATGTACGTTAAGAGTCAAATGCCACAGCGAGATGCTTAATACTCACGAACTCCCTTGCTCTCCGTGAGGACCGTGTGGTCCCTGGTCACTCGAACTCGGCGATGCGCTTGGGCACAAGGACCACAGAGGCCCTCCCCACATTGTACACACCAGCCACTGAGATTAGTGTCCTGACAGCCCCCACACTGGAGAGAGAGAGAGAGAGGGGTTAATACAGACACACTGACTGGACACTCCAGTACATGAACACTGCACTGAGAGAGAGAGGGTTTCATACAGACACACTGACTGGACACTCCAGTACATTAACACTGCACTGAGAGAGAGAGGGGTTAATACAGACACACTGACTGGACACTCCAGTACATTAACACTGCACTGAGAGAGAGATGTTAATACAAAATGACAGAGAAATCTGGGACAATCTACACTTTACTGTGACATAACTCTTTTGGTATCAGTAACGAAGGCGAATAATTATCGAACTATAAGAATCATAGCAGAATGGATTTACGGAGCTTGATTAGTCATTAACAGATGGACAGACAGACAATCGGAGAAGATCCAGATCATTTTGAACAACTCTTGTCCTATTCCTCTTACCTTATTGGCTGGCCCGCCCCTTGACCCTGAAGTAGTATCCCTTATTAGGTAGTTGTCTGTAACCTCCTTGAGAGTATAGGTCTGCTTACAGACTGGGCACTCTGGACACACCGCCACTAAAAGAGACAGAAGAGTTAATACAGACACACTGACTGGACACTCCAGTACATTAACACTGCACTGAGAGAGAGAGGGGTTAATACAGACACACTGACTGGACACTCCAGTACATTAACACTGCACTGAGAGAGAGAGGGGTTAATACACACACACTGACTGGACACTCCAGTACATCAACACTGCACTGAGAGAGAGAGGGGTTAATACAGACACACTGACTGGACACTCCAGTACATTAACACTGCACTGAGAGAGAGAGGGGTTAATACAGACACACTGACTGGACACTCCAGTACATGAACACTGCACTGAGAGAGAGAGGGGTTAATACAGACACACTGACTGGACACTCCAGTACATCAACACTGCACTGAGAGAGAGAGGGGTTAATACACACACGTACTGGAGTGTCCAGTCAATTACAGTGGCTGGGGTAAGAGTGTCAATAAAACTGAAAAGAAGAATCCCAGACGCACAGAAAGTTCATCACGCAATATATCGTCTTGCTTAAAAAATGAGTGCGTAGCCCGTTTCCATTAATGGGAACTAAACTATACCGTGGTTTACCCCACAGTATTAATACTCAGGCACCTGTCCTTAAACAGCATGAACTGACAGCCCTGTTGACTATCTGGTCTCCTTTTGTTTCCTGCTGGAAACTCTCATCTCTGGGTTTCACAGCAAGAATCTCCCTGTTTTCTGTCTCGGGGACAGGGCTGCAAACACAGGCCACAGCTTGCAACACTGAAGACAGGGCAGAGTCGTCTGTAAGAGCTGTCCCCTCTATGAGTCGACAGCTGAAACGGTAAGTGTCTGTGTTCATCTCTCTGCTTTTTTTTTTTTTGAGGACTTGACCTCCACTTGTTCCATCAACCTGTGTTCTAACTACTTCTCCCAGTTCAGGGGCAGGGGGGAGCTGGAGTCTGTACTGGCAAGCAACAGGCACAAGGCAGGGTACACCCTGGACAGGACACCAGTCCATCACAGGACACACACACACACTCACACCAGGGCCAGTCCATCACAGGACACACACGGACACTAACACACACTCACACCAGGGCCAGTCCATCACAGGACACACACACACACACACACACACACACACACACACACACACACCCTTACACCAGGGCCAGTTAATCACAGGATACACACACACTCACACACACTCACACCAGAGCCAGTCCATCACAGGACACACACACAGACACAAACACACACACTCACACCAGGGCCAGGGCCTGGCCAGTACCTGGAGGGGAGACTCCTGGGAAAGCTGAGGCTGCTGCTGGGAGAGGTGTGAGTGGGGCCAGCAGGGGGCGCTCACCCTGCGGTCTGTGTGGGTCCTCATGCCCCAGTATAGTGACGGGGACACTAGACTGTAAACAGGCGCCGTCCTTCAGACGAGATGTAAAACCGAGGTGCTGACTCTCTGTGGTCATTAACAATCCCAGGGTGTCTCTCGACAAGAGTAGGGGTGTCACCCCAGTGTCCTGGCCAAATTTCCCCCCTGGCCTTTACCCCTCATGGCCTCCTAATAACCCCCCTCTCTGAACTGGCTCCATCCCTCTGCTCTCCTCCCCACTGAGAGCTGGTGTGTGTGAGAGGACTGGAGCATCATCCAGGTGGGGCTGCACACTGGTGGGGGTAGTGGGATTCCCCCTGACCTGGGAAGAGCTCTGAGTGGAGGCTCCAGACAGGCGCTCTAGAGGTGTGGGACCTTAATTATTATAACCTGTGATGGACTTGAAACCTTCACTTCCTGACAGTATATTAAGACCTCATCACACACGTGTGCGCCTGGGAAGACGGCTAGACGTGTGAACGGACGTGCCAAACGGCGAGAGAAGAAGCCGGACTCGCCAGGGCCCCCCCCCCCCCCACTACAGAGAAAGGTTACCCCGATCCCAGAAAGGGGGGACCCTCTCCCCCCCCTTCCCCATGCACAGCATCCCGGAAAGCGAGAGTCAAAGATAGCCCCGAAACACACTAATAATAATAATAATAATAATAATAATAATAAAAACACCCCAAAACAAAACCGTCTACATCTACAACACCACTTCCAGCGGCTGGGCTTTTCTGTCCCCCTAACCTAACTTTGCAGCCGTTTACAACAACAATAATAATAATAAAAAAAAGAATATAACCAGTAACACAAACACAAAATAAATCAACTGTCGGGGTTCCGTGCAGCTCTGGCTACAGGAGTTTATTTTTTTATTTTTCGGGGCGTCTCTTGTGTGAACGCGTACCTCCTAAAACAATTTAAAACGGACCCTCTTTCGGGCTTGTGGGGAAGGTAACAGCATCGGGGATGTCAATAAAACATTCGCATAGGCAGGTTCATAACTTTTTTTTTTTTGTACATAAAAATAACTTTCCCTCCCGGGCAAAAGTCAACACTAACCGAAAACTCTCGATAACTTCAGAGGCTCGGCGTCCATTTTCAACGCCTCCCCCCCCCCTCCCTCACCACCACCACCACCACACTGATCTGCTGCTGGGACTCACCGTCCTCCCAGTCGGCGGGCGGCGACGAGAGGCAGCCCCGGCACAGGCAGTGCAGGCACGGCAGCAGCTGCGGTCTCCTCTCGGGGCCCAGCGGCGCCCCGCAAGCCCCGCACTCGCCTGGCCACGCAGCCGGCGGGCGGCGCGCCTCCGCCCGGCTGCGGCTCGGCCCGGGCCCGGCTCCCTCGCGGGGGGTCGGGCAGGCGGACATGATCCGGACCGGGGGGGTGGATGGCTCCGGCTCCGGCTCCGGCTCGCAGTTGCTTCTCCCGGGTGCAGAAACCCCTTTAGACGTGCGCCAGCGCCAGAGACGGGACTTTTTCCGCAACAAAACAAGGAGGCGGGGCGGCGCCGGGGAGCACGCCGCCACCCATCTGAAACCTGAGACGGCTGCACAGGTGAGGACCGGACCTCCCGTCCGGCTCTGCCCGGCAGGAGACTTTTGTGCAGCGAGAGAGAGAAAGAAAGAGAGAAGCGAGCCCCACGACCACAGCCAGGTGCCTGCTCTGCTCTGCTCCGCGCTGGTGAAAGCAGCTGGTTTCTGCTAGACTCCCGTTGAATTATCTCAAACTGCTCCGCTTCGTACGCCTGCGATCTCCAGCCCCTGTGGGTTTGCAGAAAAGGCGCTTCAAACAGGGCGCTCTGCCTGCCCGCAGCGAATCAGCGTGACGTCACGCCCCCCCCCTCCCCCGGAACTACAAACCCCACAATCCTTTGCCCCCCTCGGGTCGTGACGTCAGACCGGCGGGTTTTTTTTAAACTTTAAACTTTTTGAAAAAAACACTTTTTATTTGAACAATAATA
The DNA here is from genome assembly GCF_055471065.1 of Atractosteus spatula. NCBI lineage: Eukaryota > Metazoa > Chordata > Actinopteri > Semionotiformes > Lepisosteidae > Atractosteus > Atractosteus spatula. The sequence continues at coordinate 2,764,184 of NC_142713.1, forward strand.
ACAACAAGGAGAAATACAAAACAAACAAGAGTACATATCAATAATATATCAATAAGAGAACATATCAATAACACTGTCAGGAGTATATATTACAATACAAATAAACCTGATGAAAACAGTGTAAATAAAGATAAGGCCCGCTTTCATGTTTTTACAGTTTGAAATAGTCTGTAAATACACCTTTACCACCTTTACATCTCTTTTAAAATGTTAATTTAAGCTTTATTATTCGACTGGGGGCCAACTGGGTTTTAAGGGCACAGTCCAAATCAGTTGAAAACACTTCATACATCCCCCAGGGCGGGCAACATACGACACGGGTTTAAAAATCATGATACCACAACATTTGTAAGAAAAATATTTATATACAAAGCAAAAACAGCACAAGATCCAAAAAAATGACTCTGAAAGTAACATTGTGGATTGTGCAGAATGCTGTCCTGTACTATAAAATAAAATAATAATAATCAGAACAGCAATGCAACAAGGAAGAAAGACATTAGCAACAGAGAAGACAGTACAGCGGTGGTACAGGAGGCAAGAGAGAAAAGTGTACCCTGTCTTAGTTAGACATTATAGACAGGATACACATAGCGCAAACTACTGCTAATAATACTAATAATACCATGTCAGTGTCCTGTCTGTATTTGCACTGTGGACCAGGAGGAACGATATTTAATTTCACTGTACACTTGTATACGGCTGTAATGACAAATGAACTTGAACTTGATGTTGTGAGAAACCCCTAGTCTCTCCAGAGGGCGAGAGGGGGAGTTGGTGAGAACTGTGAGGTGAGGCGGCCCTTCCTGCTCACTAGTCCCTGTACTGACTGAGGCACTGTGATGGGCGAGTGGATGAGTACAGGTTGTGCAGCAGACGTTTCACTGCAGGAATGTTCCCAGGTGACCTGCAGGCAGAGCTGACGAGTCGCATGTGTCAGTGAGACCGTCTGGAAGCGGAGAGCGATATTTCTGCTGGAGGAGAAGAGCTGGGTTCACGAGCCCGCTTGTCTACAGAGTCACAGGGCCGCCTCACCCCACCGGAGGTCTCGCTGGCCTGGTTCTGAATCACAGAGCCCGGTGCGGCGCGGACCTGGACGTGTCCTCTGTTCTGTGCTGTAAATTGGGGGTTTTACTAGTTACTGTGGTACATTTGACTTTCACTGCGGTCTGAAATGCGCTCATCAGCGCTGATTCTTCCTGACCCTGAAGTATAAAAATAGCTCTGCAGTTGCCCCTCAAAGCCGATGCTGGGGACTCCAGTGACTCCGTTCACGATGAAGAAAATGCTCAGAGTCACACACTGCGGCTGCAGGAGAGTCAGATCCCGAGCCCCTGCGGTTTGCCCTGCCCTGCTGGAAGGGGAGATGACGATGCTAACGTTTCCCCACGAGTCTTTCGTTAGAAACATTTCGAGAGAAATGATTTTTCTCCAGCCTGAAACTCAATGCAGCCCCACGTTGTGGTTGAAACACTAATCACACGGTTTCGACAACTCGTCCTGTGGATCAGCAGTTTTCTGACCAATAGAACACAAAATGTACTTATTAATAGGCTGGCGTCTCACTCCTATTGTACTTCTCCTGGACCGCCACAGGGGGGCGCTCTTTCTCCTCTCATTTTCATCTCATCTACTTATGTATATTTATATATACATATACATATATTATATATATACACTTAAATTTTGTGGAAACGCCTGATACAGTATGTGGGATGAGAGAGCTAATTGCTGCTGTCTCTGGTCTAATTCATCTGTTCCTGGCTGCCTCAACCCAATTCTTAGTGGTTCCTCCCTACTCCTCACCATCAGAGAGAGAGAGAGACAAATACACCCGAAAAATCAGAGGAGTCCGTTCAAATGCTTCAAAGCGCTTTATTTGTTGCCCAAGCCTTCCACACTCAGCCCCCTCCCAGCAGACACAGACTCTCTGACTGGCGTGAACCTTGTTCTCCAGACAGTGCCTGTTGTTGCAGCGCCAGAACCCCAGAGAATGGCAAACTGCGTGAAAGCAGGGCGCCCCCCGCAGGTGGTCGGGGCGTATGGCAGCCGTGCCTTTCCGGCGTCCTGCTTGGCGAGCCCCTGGGTGGTCTTTCTACCCCGCCTGTCGCGCTGGGAGCAGCCCTGGCCGGTCTCGGTACTAGGACCCAGATCCGGTCCGGACTCCTCAGTGCCTGCGGTCCTGCTGGGGCTCGAACCAGCAGCCTCCAGCTGGGGCGCCGGCCGGCCCAGGGCAGCTCTGCCTCGGGGGTCTGAGCCCCGCCTGGGCCTCTGCAGGCGGGGGGCCGGCGTGGAGGTGAGCTGGGCGGGGGAGGAGGGGGTGAAGACGAAGCTCAGCTGTGCAGGAGAGGAAGAGAGGGGGGACGCGGGGGGAGAGTCAGTGTGTCCAGCCCCCCAGGGACCCCTTGACCGCCTCTAGGCCAGCTCTGTGTCTCAGCCGGGGGCGGGTCCGTCAGCGGTCAACACCGGCCAGTGGGACGCAGTCCCCTCCAGCCGTGTCACCCCGAGACCCCCGGGAACAGGCACAGAGCTGGGCCAGAGCCGGTCCACCGGGCCCCGCAGGGCCTCGGCTCGGCGCCCCCAGCGGCACCTCGGACCCACAGCCGCCCCAGACAGGGAGCAGCCGGGTGTGCCGAACCGGAACCAGCAGGATCAGGAGCCGCTGGTGAGCTGGAAAACGCGGAACCGGGGCTGTGCAGGAGTGGGACCGCCAGCGGGCCTGAGGGACTGGACTGACACGACCCGGGGACCATCACTCTCACTCTTCCTCCTGCCCTCCCTCCTCCTCCTGCCCACGCTCCTCCTCCTGCCCTCGCTCCTCCTCCTGCCCACACTCTTCCTCCTGCCCTCGCTCCTCCTCCTCCTGCCCACACTCTTCCTCCTGCCCCTCCCGGTAGATGGGTATCTCGCACACGTAGGGACGAGGAAGGCAACACGGGATATCGTTCCATTTCTGGTGCGCTGCAAGAGACAGACGATGCCGAGTTTGCACACACAGAGCCCAGGTGTTGCCAGCTGTGGGTAAGTCGTGTTTCGTGACGAGGGGGCAACGGCGGCGATGAGTTCTCCAAGAGCTTTCATCGAGGACAAGCAAACACGTCTCACATCCATTCGACCCCCGACCTCTGACCTCAGTCATTCCCCGGCTACACTCGTGCGTCACCACAGGCACGGCAGAAGCAGGGAGAGGGTTTCAGACACACAGACAGGCACACAACACCAAAGAGAGACGGCCGTTCAGACAGGAAGATCAGGAGCAGAGCGTTTGTCAAAATCCCGGTAGAACTGGATATTCAAAGGGAGGCTGGAGGTGGCAAACTAACTTTCCAGTTTTCTCGCTTGGACATTAAGTCTATTTTCATTTCTGCAGGACTAGTCTTCTGTCTGAAACAGATCTTTTATCCCCAGCACCCCCCCCCCCTGCCCTTTCACCAGACAGCTCAGACTTAGTCAGCTCTTTCTCAGATCACGAGCTCTGCCCCCATCCTCCCCCATGTGTGAGAGATGGGGAAAGAGACTTTCTCAAGGTGTGAAGGGCCAGTCTCCTGTCCTGCGGAGACAGAGAAGGATACAAACAGACAGACTCACACCAGTTCATACCGCCCTCGAGGCACACTTACCACCAAAATTGATTTCAGTACAGTATTCACGGCCGTATTGGTTGTTCGGCTCTCCAGGATACCAGTTATGGTAGTTCCAGCAGCTGCCATCTGTCCAGTGAAAACCGTTACACTGGGGTGAAAAGAAAAGTGCTTTTCAAACCTCCCGAACATTTCCCCGAAAGAAGCTGTGAGCACTCATCTTTCTTCCGCACACTTCACGGGAGAAAAGCGTTTTCCTGTTTAAGTGACGACAATATTCAGCAACTCATTCCTACACACAAGGAATCAAATGGACAGAGTGTTAAACCGATTATACAGAAAAACCTGCAGTACACAACTTGCGTTGCGTGTGACAGTTCAGGGCGCTAAACTCCGGGGGATCTCTTTTTCAAATCAGGGTTAACAAATTCGGGATTTCCTCAAGTTATCCGGAAAGATTTAACCCGATAACTGTGCTCAGGTTCAAGCTGCCCTGACGCTGTCATTTGCAGGGGGACCGATTGGTTTGTGAGTCGAGCTGTTCCCCTCAAAGTTCAAAGTAACCCGCCCCAGAGCAGGTGAAGAGTAGAAGATATGTTGCTATAGCAACTTAACCAGATACAATTCTGTCCTGCTTTGTGACACAAAAACTCCTGACCTCTGCCCGCATGTTGACAAAAGTTACCTGGTTAACCCAGCAATCTCGTTTCTTGAATCAGCGCCACTGACAGGGGGTTAGAGAAGCTACAGGTTGGATGAAGGGTTCATTGGTGGAGACACACGAGTTCTCCCAAGATGCCTGAACTTCCAATTGGCCAACTGGCCAAGACGAACACGTGAAAACTTTACCAGCTTGGCCCAGGAGCCAGTCATTAGAGAGATCCTAACCTGGTGGGTGGCGCTGATTATACAGTAACAAACACACAGCCAGGCCAGACACTGGGACACAGGCTGGAGGAGCTACAGGGTAGACTGAGGGTCGTTAGTGGGAGAACATAAATACTGTACCTGAGCTGAATTTAATGAATTTTAACAGCCTGCAAATTTGCTAAAATGAAATAATAAAAAGTGCCCGTAGCTCGTGAGAGATTCTCACACCACTGGCCCACTGGTTAGCAACTTTCTCAAATTTCAGCTCTTCTGTAAAACCTGTGACCCTGTCAGTCTGTTGGCGGTTCCTTTGAAATATAAGCGTTTATTACAGCTCTCGTACCGGGCTTCCTGTGACGAACCGTGTTATTACAGCAGTAACACGCAGAGATGCCTCGTTTAGCTTGCTGTACAGCGCAGTACAGCAGCTGGGAGTCGGGTTGATATCTGGGTGCTGGGAATGGGGAAGGAAGCTCTTTAGTCTCTCATAAAGTTGAGGGACCTCAAACTGTTGTATCTGACCTGTGCTGACTTTCCCCCTTCTTACAGAAAGCATCCCAGGCAGGAATTTTAGTGTTTAGGTTCACCCCTGTTCTGAACACCAGCCCTCTCACCACAGGGCCTGAGGGCAATTAGAGTATAAGTTTCAAAAGAATAATATCATCATAAAATCATATAATAAAATTATGATTATCAATGACACCGGAAGAAGGCTCCACAGTGTTTCTTTCCTTCTCTTTTAGGCATGGAATAAACCTTTACTCGTTCCATATAATAATATCTATTAGCATATAAAAGAATAATATAATAATATACATATAATATATATTGATAGATCTGCTCACCCTGTTGTGGCGTAGCCCCCCGATCCAGGTCTTGGGGTGCGTGTAGTTCCTTGCGATGATGAGCCGGTAGATCTGGTGATTCTCGAAACAGCTGTGGATGGAGGCCAGGTGGCCTCTGCATGAATATCTCCGGCACTGGGCCTGAGGTTCGAAAACCAAGAGAGACGCTGAGTCTGTGCTCCCCCAGGATCAGTAGCCCCTACAGTCCAGACCTCTCACGTTCACCATTCTGTCACCGTTTGCACAGACCGTAGGCGTGTCCCCCCAAGACACCTCTGGCACGTCAGAAAAAGAGCCCGATTTATCAGGAGGGGACAGGAGAACAGCAGTGAGAGGGAGAGAGAGAGAGAAAGGAATATTGAAAAGAGGAATAAAAGGGATGAGCTTCTGTCAGAGAGAGGGGCGCAGGAGAGGAAGAGACGTCACACTCCCCTCTTGGGAGGAATGAGCCAGGGAGACAGCTGTGACAGTGAAGTTGGGGGACAGGGGTGCCGGAGAGAGGAAGCTTGGGGGAGTCCGGTTCAGCCCAGGGAGCAGAGAGGCAGACGTGTGAGACTGGAATTCGGGAGGTTCTGTACCTGATCCCCTGAGTAAAGGCGAGGAGAGCTCATACATCTAATATCCTTCCATTCTTGAACAATGGAAAATGGAAAATTGTTTGCAATTTAACCTTATTATTGTTTTTAAACTTCTTCTAAGCTTTTTGTCTGCTTCCTAACCTTGATGGTCCTGGTGGAGTTCTGGTTGAGCGGTATTGCACTGTTGGTGTGTTGCGTTATTGGCGTAGGTTGTTGCGTGTTCATGCGCTCTTTGATGTGTGAGACGGATTCCCCTGGGGGCAATCCGGATCAATTCAATCCGATCAGTCAGGCGCTGGATTTCATTGCTTTTCGTGGAGATGCCTTACCTCAGCCTGGAAGAAATTCACAGGGTGTCCATGGTAGCTGAAGCACTTATTCCCGATCCTGAGCCAGTGGTAGAAGCCGTGGATGGGGCAGCGACAGAACTCTCCCTCTGCACAGCCTGAGAACAGATCATTATCGGCAAGCAGGACCTGAGTGAACTGCACCCTACGTCTCTCCCAGCAGAGGGAGGTGCTCTGTTCAAACCAGTCTGTAACAGTGCAAACCACTCTCCATAAACACCTATCCAGCAGAGGCCCAGGGTCGATACCAGCAAGCAACAGGCACAAGGCAGGGCACCCACCAGTACACATGCCCACACCAGGGCCAATTCTCCCAGAAACCAATTAGCCTACCAGTTTGTCTTCCCACAGTGGGAGGACACCCACACGAACACAAGAAGAACATGCAAACTCCACACAGACAGCATCCCAGGAATCGAACCCGGGGCCCCAGCGCTGTGAGTCAGCTGACGAAAGCCTCCCGTTTCTCGGGTCTTTTCATTTGGTTACCTTTTCCCATGAAGTGATCTGGGCCCATTGCACCTGCTCTGAGTTTATTCAGCACACGGCCAAGGGAAGTCCAGTACGTTCAAGCAACCGAAAATAAAAAACCCTGCAGGTGTGGCCTTACCTGTCTCTGCTGGGGCAGACAACACCTGCACAACCCCAGCAAGACCCAGGAGGAACACCCACTTCATCCCGAAGAGTCTGTTCTGCAAGAGCAGACAAAGAGACGACGTGTTAAAGTCACTCGGACCCTGATCACAGCAGGAGAGGCTGTGGACAGGACAGCACACGACTCCACTGCTCCTCAACGGTGGCTGATCTCTCCTCTGTCTGTCAGGTCTTCCTGGGACGGTGGATTTTCAAGCTGTTGGTCACCCTGTCTGAGGTTTGGTAGGAATTACATTTACATTTGATGTTTTTAAGAGGCTTTTTTGAAAAATCAATAGAACGGGATCCCAGTTACTATGATCCATTTTCCATGTAATTAGCAATCTGATCAGACCTCGGCTCACGATTAAATGCTCCAATCAAGTCCTTCCTGCTCATTTTGATCCTTTTGTGAACATCAGTCTACAGTAGCTTTCGTCCAAACTACAAGCCGTAGACAGCCATACGCACCTGTTGTAGATTAAACTATCACAATAACACTTGTGTTTTATTATGTGTTTGCTACTTTTCTGTATGATCTCTTTTCATGTGCGTGATCTACACTTCTCAGGGTTATGTTCCTGTGCATTGGGGAGGAAACAAGAGGGGTGTCTCTTGACTGCAGCAGATGAAGGCACTGATCTGTAAGTCAGAATATGACTTCTACTGCTGCTACAGTTACTACTGCTACTGCGACTGTTTCTACTTTTACTGTTACTACTGCTACTGCTACAGCTACTGCTACTACTTTCTATTACTACTGCTACAGTTTCTACTGCTATTACAGCTGTTACTACTGCTACAGCTATTTCTACTGCTACTATTACTACTGCTGCTGGTACTGCTACAGCTACTGCTACTATTACTACTACTGCTAATACTATTCTACTGCTCCTGCTACAGCTACTGCTACTACTAGAAATACTACTGCTAATGTTACTACTGCCACCTTGCACCTGTTGCTTGCTGGGATAGGGTCCATTTCCCTGCTACCCTGTACTGGATAATGAATTGATGGATAAAAATTCAATTCTCACCTTTTCAGCCCTCAGAACCTTCTGTGTGCCTCTCTGCAGCCTGAGTCTCAATGCAATCCTAGTTCGAAACCCTGTATTTATACAGCGGTGAATGAGGAACTTGCTTAGAAGAGGCAGATCCCAGTAACCTCCATGCAGCTGCATTGAGCCCCCACCCCTCCATAAAAGGCATCTTCTCTGGGCTAAAGGCTGGGTGACTGGTTGGTCAATCACTTGTCTTTTTACTGTATTTTTTATGCTAATTGTTGACATAGAAGCCCAGGGAACACATACAGTGATGTGAAAAAGTGTTTGCCCCCTTCCTGATTTCTTATTTTTTTTGCATGTTTGTCACACTGAAATGTTTCAGATCCTCAAACAAATTGAAATATTAGACAAAGATAACACAAGTAAACACAAAATGCAGTTTTTAAATGGAGGTTTTTATTATTAAGGGGAAAAAAAAAAAATCCAAACCTACATGGCCCTGTGTGAAAAAGTGATTGCCCCCTAAACCTAATAACTGGTTGGGCCACCCTTAGCAGCAACAACTGCAGTCAAGCGTTTGCGATAACTGGCAATGAGTCTTTTACAGCGCTGTGGAGGAATTTTGGCCCACTCATCTTTGCAGAATTGTTGTAATTCAGCAACATTGGAGGGTTTTCGAGCCTTAACCACTTTTTTAAGGTCAGGCCACAACATCTCAATCGGATTCAGGTCAGGACTTTGACTAGGCCACTCCAAAGTCTTCATTTTGTTTTTCTTAAGCCATTCAGAGGTGGACTTGCTGGTGTGTTTTGGATCATTGTCCTGCTGCAGAACCCAAGTGCGCTTCAGCTTGAGGTCACGAACAGATGGCCGGACATTCTCCTTCAGGATTTTTTGGTAGACAGCAGAATTCATGGTTCCATTTACCACAGCAAGTCTCCCAGGTCCTGAAGCAGCAAAACAGCCCCAGACCATCACACCACCACCACCATATTTTACTGTTGGTATGATGTTCCTTTTCTGAAATGCTGTGTTACTTTTACGCCAGATGTAATGGGACACACACCTTCCAAAAAGTTCAACTTTTGTCTCGTCAGTCCACAGAGTATTTTCCCAAAAGTCTTGGGGATCATCAAGATGTTTTCTGGCAAAACTGAGACGAGCCTTTATGTTCTTTTTGCTCAGCAGTGGTTTTCGTCTTGGAACTCTGCCATGCAGGCCATTTTTGCCCAGTCTCTTTCTTATGGTGGAGTCATGAACACTGACCTTAACTGAGGCAAGTGAAGCCTGCAGTTCTTTGGATGTTGTTGTGGGTTTTTTTTCTGACCTCTTGGATGAGTCGTCGCTGCGCTCTTGGGGTAATTTTGGTCGGCCGGCCACTCCTGGGAAGGTTCACCACTGTTCCATGTTTTCGCCATTTGTGGATAATGGCTCTCACTGTGGTTCGCTGGAGTCCCAAAGCTTTAGAAATGGCTTTATAACCTTTTCCAGACTGATAAATCTCAATTACTCTGTTTCTCATTTGTTCCTGAATTTGTTTGGATCGCAGCATGATGTCTAGCTTTTGAGGATCTTTTGGTCTACTTCACTTTCTCAGGCAGGTCCTATTTAAGTGATTTCTTGATTGAGAGCAGGTGTGGCAGTAATCAGGCCTGGGTGTGGCTAGAGAAATTGAACTCAGCTTTCCAAAGATGTGATAAACCACAGTTGATTTATGTTTTAACAGGGGGGGCAAACACTTTTTCACACAGGGCCATGTAGGTTTGGATTTTTTTTCCCCTTAATAATAAAAACCTCCATTTAAAAACTGCATTTTGTGTTTACTTGTGTTATCTTTGTCTGATATTTCAATTTGTTTGATGATCTGAAACATTTCAGTGTGACAAACATGCAAAAAAATAAGAAATCAGGAAGGGGGCAAACACTTTTTCACACCACTGTAAGTCATGGATGGAGATTGAGAAAGGCTGATGTGTTGTCTGTGTGTGTCCATGTTGTGTGTCTGGTTTTTCTGTGTGTGTCAATGTTGATGTCAATGTTTGTCTGTTCTGTATTTGTGTGTGTTCATGTTGTGTGTCTGTCTGTAATGTGTTGTGTGTGTTTGTGTTATGTGTCTGTCTGTTGTGTGTTGGTGTTGTGTGTCAGTCTGTTCTGTATGTGTGTCTCTGTGTTGTCTGTCTGTTCTCTATTTGTGTGATTGGGCAGAGTGTGTACAGTGTTCTGTGTGCATTCTCTGTGTGTGACTGTGCAGTGTGTGTACAGTGTTCTGTGTGTGTGGTGTGTGTACAGTGTGCTGTGTGTGTGGTGTGTGTACAGTATTCTGTGTGTTTGGTGTATGTACAGTGTTCTGTGTGTGTGGTGTGTGTACTTTGTGCTGTGTGTGTGTTGTGTGTACTGTGTGCTGTGTGTGGATTTTCTGTGTGTGATTGTGCAGTGCATGTACAGTGTTCTGTGTATGTGGTGTGTGTGTACTGTGTGTGGATTCTCTGTGTGTGATTGTGCAGTGTGCGTACAGTGTTCTGTGTGTGTGGTGTGTGTGTACTGTGTGTGGATTCTCTGTGTGTGATTGTGCAGCGTGCGTACAGTGTTCTGTGTGTGTGGTGTGTGTGTACTGTGTGTGGATTCTCTGTGTGTGATTGTGCAGTGTGTGTACAGTGTTCTGTGTGTGTGGTGTGTGTACTGTGTGTGGATTCTCTGTGTGTGATTGTGCAGCGTGCGTACAGTGTTCTGTGTGTGTGGGGTGTGTGTACTGTGTGTGGATTCTCTGTGTGTGATTGTGCAGTGTGTGTACAGTGTTCTGTGTGTGTGGGGTGTGTGTACTGTGTGCTATGTGTGGGTCTGTTCTCTGTGTGTGTGATTGTGCAGTGTGTGTGTGTACGGTGTTCTGTGTGTGTGGTGTGTGTACTGTGTGCTGGGTGTGGGTTCTCTGTGTGTGTGATTGTACAGTGTTCTGTGTGTGTGTTATGTGTACTGTGTGCTGTGTGTGTGCTGTGTGTACAGTGTTCTGTGTGTGTGGTGTGTTTACTGTGTGCTGTGTGTGTGTCTGTTCTCTGTGTGTGAAATTGTACAGTGTGTGTACAGTGTGGTGTGTGTACTCTGTACTATATGTAGGATAACAGCCACATGACTAAAGGAAGAGTTCGAGGGAGAAAGGAGTTAGATTCCAGTTTAACTCCAGATGTGTCATTATCCACTCGCTGGCGTCTTGCGTTCATAGAATTTGTCTTCCAAGTGGGATGAAAAACTAATCCATCTCACCTCAAGTTGAAATTAATATGTATTTGTTTTATTGTCAATGAAAGATATACGTTTATATTCATACATATCAAAGATATTCATAGATCAGATCACTCTATTGGCCAGATACAGTGTCTTGCATGAGGAACGTGTCTTCTCGCAGACCCCAGCTTGCTCTCCATGAGACACACAGACAGGGAGAGAAGCTGGGGGGTCAGAGTGCAGGGTCGGCCATTTATACAGCACCCCTGGAGCAGCTGGGGTGAAGGGCCTCGCTCAGGGTCCCCACGGAGTAGGATTCCTCTCATATATTTATAGTTATGGTGAGCGTAGTATCTAATTTTGCCACTTCTATCTCAGTTACCTACGATCTATTGCTACGTATGTACACTTGTCAGGATTGGAATGATAAAACTTGTGCACTTGAGCAACTTGTGCAATTCGAACTATGGATGCTTTTAAGGAGCACAGACCTAAGCCGGTTTTTGATCTGTGGCTCCTGTTATTAAAATTACAAACATAGGAGGTAGAGGATAGCTTCATCATGTTGCTGTGTCTTGGTGTTTTGTAATTCTGGGCAATGATCAATGATTTATGTCATCTTTGTAAAATACAACTATTAATTCAGAACATTGTGTTCAAATGCAGAGTGAAGTACAATGTAGAAAAATTATGTCTTTAGAAACTTGAATACTAACGAGATTATCATCACCTTCTCTCCATAAACATACAGCACACAGTGTGTTTCTCCAGAAGACACATCACTCCACATCATCACATCGCTTGCACAATAACTGCTCGACCGTTGCGATTGAAAATAGATTATGCCTTAAGATCATATCACATCACATTGCTTGCAGTGAGCGCTTGACCGTTGAGATTAAAAATTAGGTATTAATATCACATTGCTGTCAACAGCCACTTATCCAATTCAGGGTCACCAGGTCAGGAACCATCTGGCGCAAGGCAGGGTACACCCTGGACAGGACACCAGTCCATCACAGGACAGACACACTCACACACACACAGACACACGAGGGCCAGTCCATCACAGGACACACACACCAGAGCCAGTCCATCACAGGACACACACACACACATACCAGGGCCAGTCCATCACAGGACCCACACACAACACACACACCAGAACCAGTCTATCACAGGACACACACACACTCACACCAGAACCAGTCTATCACAGGACACACACACACACACCAGGGCCAGTCCATCACAGGACACACACAGAAACACACTCACACCAGGGCCAGTACATCACAGGACACACACAGAAACACACACACACACCAGAGCCAGTCCCTCACAGGACACACACCCAAAGATACGCACACGGGCCAATTCTCCCAGAAGCCAATTCTCCCTCCATAATGTCTCTGGACTGTGGGAGGAAACTCACGCCAACCAGGGGAGAACATGCAGACTCCACACAGACAGCACCCCAGGAATCGAACCCAGAGCCCCAGCACTGCGAGGCAGCAGTGTTGACCACTGGGCCGCCTGCATCTGCTGCAATGTGATGATAGAAATTGTGGCCAATATGCTAGACGAAGCCTTACTTTCACTGGCTGTGGACTCTTCTTCCTCATTGTCCTGTGTGAAGTTAAACTGCACTCATTCCTCAGTCTGTATCGGTCCCTGTGTTACTGCTGTGTCACGGGTGAGGCACGGGACAGGCAAGGCCAGAGCCAGCAAAATCATCCATTTCCTCATTGCAGTTAATGCCCCCTGTTAGCTTGATCTCAGTCTTTGATTGTGTTTTTGAAAGACTAAAAACAAAATCCTCCAGGAGCAGGCACGTTCAGGTGCGCTCAGGTAGACAGCTTCACCGACAAACTGCAAAAAGTTAAATCCAGGCGGGCTGACCTCGGGGTGGGAGAAAACGCTCCGTTTCTCCGAAATCAGCCGAAAACTGAGCACTGTGGTCTCTCAGAGCCCCCGAGACCGATCCAGGGACCTTCAGTGAGGCCCAGCCCAGACTGGAGTGCACACCCGTGACACAGCAGTGCTCTACAGACTGACTCAGAGTCTCCTGGAAACCCAAGACTGAGTACAGCGAGTCCAGTTCAACTTCACGCTGAAAACAGAAAGCAGGGAAACTCCTGTGGAAGAGTCCACAGCCAGTGTAAGCAAGGCTTCAGCTGGCATATTGCACACAATTTCTATCACCACAATACAGCAAATGCTAGTGGCCCAGCAGTCAGCATTGCTGCTCCACAGTGCTGGGGCTCTGGGCTCAGTTCCGGACCTGGAGTGCTGTCTGCGTGGAGTTTGCGTGTTCTCCCTGTTTCCAGACTAGTGGGATTAGTGGGTTTCCAGACAGGCACACTCAACACCTGGGCTAACTTTGCCAGAAGCCAGTTCACCCACAAGCCTGTCTTTGAACTGTGGGAGGAAACAAAAAAAAGAGGAGCTCCTGGAGGAAAACCCACAGGAACCCAGAGAGAACATGCAAACTCCACACAGACAGCACCCCAGGTCCAGAATTGAACCCAGGGCCCAGCAATGCTGACCACTGCGCTATCATGCCACCCTCCTTTACTTGATTTTAAGGACTAATCTGAATAATGAAGAAGCAGTATACCCAAACCTGCAGCTGGAAGGACAGTACGATACGTTAGCGCGTCTGTGCTCCTGCGCGTGTGAGTGGTTGTTTAGAGGTAACCACAGCCTTGCACAACACCCTTGCCTCTTTATCCCAAGTGCACATCAGTGCAATGTGCCACATCATCCATGAGATCAGCTCACTGAGAACAGTCCGCATTGCAGACAACACTGAGCATTCACTGTCGTGTACGTGCTATAACACAAACTACTCAAAGACACAAAGTAACGGAAGGTGAGGACTATGTTGCAGGCTGCTCTTTTCATTTACTGGACTGCCAGGAAAGTCTTTCCAATTATAATAATATCACTTTATTAACCCTTTACAATTTATTGCATGAGGAATTAGTCTTTTCTCAGACCCCAGCTCGCTCTCCAGGAGACACACAGACAGGGAGAGAAGCTGGGGGTCAGAGCGCAGGGTCGGCCATTTATACGGCACCCCTGGAGAAGTTGGGGTGAAGGGCCTTGTTCAGGAGCCCAACAGAGTAGGATTCCTCTGCCAGCTGCGGGATTTGAACCAGCAACCTCCCAGCCACAGGGCACAGGCACAGATCCTTAGCCACAGAGCCACCGCTCCATCCCAATTACACTTTACATATAATATAGCCTCCAAGGAGGTATACATTCACCAAAGGAAATAGATCCAGCGAACAAATCTACATACATTACATTCACGATTACAGACTAAGGTGCTGTCTGTGTGGAGTTTGCATGTTCTCCCCGTGTTCGCGTGGGGTTTCCTCTGGGTGCTCCTGTTTCCTGCTGCAGTCCAGAGACATGCTGGGAGGTGAACTGGCTTGTGGGAAAATTCGCTCCGGTGTGAGTGTGTTTGTGTGTGTGTCCTGTGTTGGACTAGCGTCCTGTCCTGTGTTCCACCCAATGGATCCTGGGATAGGCTCTGGGCCACCCTGACCCTGAACTGGATAAGTGGTTAATTGAAACATTGTGATATTAAGATATAATATATTATATAATATATATAATCTCAACGGTCAAGCGCTCACTGCAAGCGATGTGATGTGATGAGATCGTAAGGTATAATCTATTTTTAATCGCAACGGTCAAGCAGTTATTTTGCAAGGGAGGTGATGATATGGAGTGATGCATCTACTGGATAAACGCACTGTATGCTGTATGTTTATAGAGATTAAGTATGGATAATTTTGTTAGTATTCAAGTTTCTAAAGACAGAATTTGTTTACATTGTACTTCACTCTGAATTTGAATACAATATTCTGAATAAATAGTTGTATTTTACACAGATGACATAAATAATTGATCATCACCCTGAATAATGAAATACAAATGCACAGCAATATGATAAAGTTATATTGTACACACACTGCTCAATCATACACTGAGAACAAACACATAGTACACAGTACTCTCCACACACACACAAAGAACAATTACACACACAGAACAACCTTACTTATAGCACACAGTACACACACACATAGCAAACAGTACACACACACAACACATACAATACACAATCACACACACAGAGAACACTTTACACACATTGCACAATCTCACACACAGAGAACAACCTCAATTATAGCACAAAGTACACATACACCAAACACACACAGAACGCTGTACGCACAATAAACAATCACACACACAGAACAACCTCACTTATAGCACACAGTACATGCACCACACACACAGAACACTGTACACACACTGCAAAATCACACACACAGAGAACACACATAGCAAACAGCACACACACACAACACATACAGTACACAATCTCACACACAGAGAACAACCTCACTGTGTGCATACAGTACACATAAATCAAACACACACAGAACACTGTACACACACTGTTCTGTGTGTACAATCACACACAGAGAACTTCTCTCTCAATGTGTGAGGAAAACAGCAGTAAAGTCACACAATACACCAGCAGCTACATTACCCTGCAGCTCCCAGCTGGCAGCCCCACTGGAGCTCAGCAGGTGTGAGCCTGGCCAGTACCTGGAGGGGAGACTCCTGGGAAAGCTGAGGCTGCTGCTGGGAGAGGTGTGAGTGGGGCCAGCAAGGGGCGCTCACCCTGCGGTCTGTGTGGGTCCTCATGCCCCAGTATAGTGACGGGGACACTAGACTGTAAACAGGCGCCGTCCTTCAGACGAGACGTAAAACCGAGGTCCTGACTCTCTGTGGTCATTAACAATCCCAGGGTGTCTCTCGACAAGAGTAGGGGTGTCACCCCAGTGTCCTGGCCAAATTTCCCCCCTGGTCTTTACCCATCATGGCCTCCTTATAACCCCCCTCTCTGAACTGGCTTCATCCCTCTGCTCTCCTCCCCACTGAGAGCTGGTGTGTGTGAGAGGACTGGAGCATCATCCAGGTGGGGCTGCACACTGGTGGGGGTGGAGGGGATCCCCATTACCTGTAAAGCGCTTTGAGTGGAGTGTGCAGAAAAGCGCTATATAAGTGTAAGCAATTATTATTATTACTGTAAAAGCATAAAATTACTGTGGCATAAAATGAATACCGTACAACTGCACAATGTCTTAATAATATAAATTAAGAAATGTCAACACTCGAACGCTTGTGCAATGATACTAGTTTCATGTATGTCTTCTTTTGAGCCATTTCATTGGACTTCACAATTCCACGTTCAATTTATCGATTCATCGATTCCCTGCCAGGCGTCTTCTCTGGCTTTTGTAGTGGCCACAGTATAGCTCCTCGCCTTCCTTACAGCAGAACTCAGCTCATGGTTTTCCACAAAGAGCCGTAATTCACGCTCTCGGGACTAAGACACGCGTTCTTTCACCATGGTGTTGCTGGCTCAGATGAAGGATTTAATGCTTGACACTCTGAAGTCTGGCTTGAATGCTCAGATAGTCAGATAATTTAAACCCGAGACCGGCCAGGGCTGCTCCCAGCGCGACAGGCGGGGTAGAAAGACCACCCAGGGGCTCGCCAAGCAGGACGCCGGAAAGGCACGGCTAACATACGCCCCGACCACCTGCGGGGGGCGCCCTGCTTTCACGCAGTTTGCCATTCTCTGGGGTTCTGGTGCTGTAACAACAGACACTGTCTGGAGAACAAGGTTCACGCCAGTTAGAGAGTCTGTGTCTGCTGGGAGGGGGCTGAGTGTGGAAGGCTTGGGCAACAAATAAAGCGCTTTGAAGCATTTAAACGGACTTCTCTGATTTTTCTACAGTATTTATAATATTCATGAGTCAGTGACGTCAGGAGCGATTAAGAATTACCCAGAGCCTTGGCTGTTGTCATAACTCTCGAACTTTTGCTATGAACCCCAATTATAATCAAAATAATATAAGAGGAACGTCTTCCCTCGTGCTTCCTGCCTGAGCAGATTTCAGCCAATCATCTGGGGGTGCGTTATCCGACGGTGCCGAGAGTATTTGCTTAGGCTAAGCCTCGAAACACTCAAAACCTTAATTCAATTCGATTTCAGGCTTGGAGCAGAGTTTTGCAGACTGATTAATTGAAGGGTTATTGATCAGGAGGATCAAACAGGCACAGTACACAGTTCCTGGCTTATTACTGTAGGTATGGGTCTTTAATGTTTCCAGGTAGCTGAATTATTTGTAATATTTTACTTTCACTTGGCTCTGCCTTTCATTATCATCAGCTGCATGCTAATATTCGAACCTGGTTAGGACAGTATCCAGGGTAAGGGGAATAATATTTGTGAGTTGAACAGCAATGCAATACCACGAATGTCAGCTTCAGCCCCTGAATTTATAGTGCATGACAGAGCTTTCCCCTTGAAGAGGAAGATAGTGCACTACAGACCTGCTCTGCCCGCAATCCACAGACAATAATAGCTCTACAGCTCTTCTCTGGACCCTCCACTCGGAGCTCTTCCCAGGTCAGGGGGAATCCCACTACCCCCACCAGTGTGCAGCCCCACCTGGATGATGCTCCAGTCCTCTCACACACACCAGCTCTCAGTGGGGAGGAGAGCAGAGGGGTGGAGCCAGTTCAGAGAGGGGGGTTATTAGGAGGCCATGAGGGGTAAAGGCCAGGGGGGGAATTTGGCCAGGACACTGGGGTAACACCCCTATTCTTGTCGAGAGACACCCTGGGATTGTTAATGACCACAGAGAGTCAGGACCTCGGTTTTACATCTCATCCGAAGGACGGCGCCTGTTTACAGTCCAGTGTCCCCGTCGCTATACTGGGGCATGAGGACCCACACAGACCGCAGGGTGAGCGCCCCCTGCTGGCCCCACTCACACCTCTCCCAGCAGCAGCCTCGGCTCTCCCAGGAGTCTCCCCTCCAGGTCCTGGCCAGGCTCACGCCTGCTGGGCTCCAGTGGGGGGGGGGCTGCCAGCTGGGAGCTGCAGGGGGATATGGCAGACCAATGTTCCTGGTGCAGGCAGCTCCAGCCCTTAACAACGTGCTGAACGCTGAGCATCTATCTCTGCCAAGAAGAAATCCCCACCTCTCTCTGTGTGGGAGTGTGTGAGCGCTTCACACCCGAGACCGCGCTTTCGGCAGCGGAACACTTTCCGGAAGTCAGGAACGCGAAAAGAACTAGGTTTCGGTTCTGCCCAAACCGAAACTCAGCCTTTCACCCTGGAAGTCTCGGTGCGTTTGCAGCACAAGATGGCAGATGCCGGCATGGCGGTGGTGCAGGAGCAGTTCAGCTGCTCGGTGTGTCTGGAGATCTTGAAAAATCCTGTGACCATACCCTGCGGGCACAGTTACTGCGCGGAGTGCATTGAGAACTGCTGGGACCGGGGCGTCTACAGCTGCCCTCAGTGCAGAGAGACCTTCTCCCTAAGGCCCGCTCTGCGCACCAACGTCGTGCTGGCCGAGGTCGTGAAAAAACTGGGGAAAACCGGGCTCGGCGCTGCCTCTCCTCCTCCTCCTCCTCCTCCTCCACCGCCCCCGGCGTGCTGTCCGGCTGGCCCCGGAGACGTGCCCTGCGACGCCTGCCCGGCCGTCAAGATGAGAGCCGTGAAGTCCTGCCTGGTGTGCCTGGTCTCCTACTGCGAGAACCACCTCAGGCTGCATCAGGAGGTCATCCCGGGAAACCGGCACAGCCTGGTCCGTGCCGCCGTCGGTCGGCTGCAGGAGATCGTCTGCGCCGCTCACGGCATGCCCCGGAACGTCTACTGCCGCCGGGACCGGGTATGCGTCTGCTACCTGTGCATCCTGGACGAGCACCGAGGCCACGACACCGTCTCCACCGCGGCAGAACGCAAGGAGAAACAGGTAGAAGCCCGCAGGTTGTGGGGTGGGGATGGGGGATGGTTGAGTCTCTCTCTCCCCCCACCCGTAAAACTAGGGGATCTGGGAATTTAAGGACTGGCCAAGATCTGCCTTTCCTGCTCGTAAACAGCTACAGAGGGAAGAGGTTAGCGCTGAACCCTGATCTACAGGTAGTTGGGTGTAAGCCGTCGACTCCGATTTCATTAACACCGATACAGTTATGCCCTCCCTTCACGGTTTGAAACCGGAGTCTTCCACGTACAGTGTAAGCGCAGGTGAATAGAGATTTCTAACGCAATCAAATTCAATCAGAATTCCCGAGCAAATAGGGATGAGATAGAGATAAGATCACTCTGTTAGCCATATACAATGTCTTGCATTAGGGACCCTCCGATATCTATTGATCTGTTGTCCACAGCGTGCTGAGGGATACTGGACAACACGTAACTGTCTTCATTCAGCAGTGTTCGTTTCATATCGTTCTGTACTGTTCTGCGGTGGTTTGGATGTTTTCCCTGTGTTCATGTGGGTTTCTTCCCAGAGTGCAAAGAGAAGCTGGTGGATTTCCTGGCTTCTGGGAAAACTGGCCCTGGTGTGAGGGTGTGTGTGTCTGTGTGTGTCCTGTGATGGACTGGCCCTGGTGTGAGTGTGTGTGTGTCCTGTGATGGACTGGCCCTGGTGTGAGGGTGTGTGTGTCTGTGTGTGTCCTGTGATGGACTGGCCCTGGTGTGAGTGTGTGTGTGTCTGTGTGTGTCCTGTGATGGACTGGCCCTGGTGTTAGTGTGTGTGTGTCTGTGTGTGTCCTGTGATGGACTGGTCCTGGTGTGAGGGTTTGTGTCCTGTGATGGACTGGTCCTGTGTGTGTGTGTGTGTGTGTGTGTGTGTGTGTGTCCTGTGACGGACTGGTGTCCTGCCCAGGGTGTACCCTGCCTTATGCCCGCTGTTTGCTGGGATAGACTCCGGCTTCCCCCTGTGACCCCTGGATTGGAAAAAGCCGTTAGGAAGTGGATGGACTGAATGCATTCCTTGCAATAGTGCAGAGTTACAGCAGTGAGTGTTTTAAGCCAAGGTGCTTCCCCAAAGCAGAAGCCGAATCTGTCATTCTCCTGCTCTATAGCCCCCAAAACAGTGCACAGTTTGTCACAACATAACTCAAACATTTTCTGCAGCAACATGAGGAAACAAAACACAACAAAAATCACAATAAGTGATATGGGAGACCAATAAGGGGAGGGGAGGGGGGGTGATTTCTTGCTAGGACTGTGTGGTCTATCACTTCATAGACACCAGGTAGATGTATATTGATGACGACCTCAGTTCTTTGCTCGGTATTTCTCTGCAGGACCAGCTGGGCGTGACACGGGGACTCTTCCAGCAGAGAATCCGGGAGAAAGAGCAGGAGCTGTTCAACCTGAGACAGGCTGTGGACTCTCTCAAGGTGAGTCCGACCGGCAGTGCACGGCAGAATCCCAAGAAGCACTGGAGACCCTGTCCGTCAGACTCCCGCTGCTAGTGGGGCTGATCCACTCCGGGTTTTACAGTGACCCCTGTGCAGAGGGCAGTCCGATTGCCGGGCCCTGACACAGTTTTGATCACAATGGTCAGAAGCCTTCTGTCACGCCCTCTGCAGCCAGAGGGCGCTCCTTCTCTGTCCTGTCTCTCGTTTCTGGTGCTTTGCTGTCCTTCCGGTGTTTCTCTCTCCCTGGGGCTATATATTTCCGGGTCCTGCACTCTGCCCTCGCTCAGCATTGACGTTCGGGTGTCCTGAGACTCGCCTAGCACCAGGGCACCCCACGTCCCCTACCTGAGGGCACAGGTTTCTATACGGCGCTCCTGAACTCTTTGCACTAACGAGCCCGGGCTAACTCCCCGTCTCGCCGCTGCGCATAGGGTCATTTTTGCTCTCCTGCCTCTTCACGGTTCGTCCTGTTTTCAGACATCCGTGACACCTTCTTGTGAAGGATTCTTGGTCTGTTTTTTTTTTAAATAACACCAATACGATCTCAAAACGATTGCGACACTGCCTGTGCTTTCTGCGTGACCCAGTGGTCACTCAAAGCACTTGATGACAAAAAAAAAAAGGTGGTTATGTTACGAACCACTTCTTTTGTTAAAAAAATACACCCCTGTGGTTCTGACATAACAGACTGCAGGTAGCTGCAAATGACGTTTTTGATCACTTCTGTTCTCTGGCTATAAAGAGAGAGATCTGCTGGGGAAACTGGCAGCAAAAAGAATAATAATCATAATTAATAATCCCTCACACTTGTATAGCGCCTGTCTGGACCCTCCACTCGGAGCTCTTCCCAGGTCAGGGGGAATCCCACTACCCCCACCAGTGTGCACCCCCACCTGGATGATGCTCCAGTCCTCTCACACACACCAGCTCTCAGTGGGGAGGAGAGCAGAGGGATGGAGCCAGTTCAGAGAGGGGGGTTATTAGGAGGCCATGAGGGGTAAAGGCCAGGGGGGAAATTTGGCCAGGACACTGGGGTAACACCCCTACTCTTGTCGAGAGACACCCTGGGATTGTTAATGACCACAGAGAGTCAGGACCTCGGTTTTACGTCTCATCCGAAGGACGGCGCCTGTTTACAGTCTAGTGTCCCCGTCACTATACTGGGGCATGAGGACCCACATAGACCGCAGGGCGAGCGCCCCCTGCTGGCCCCACTCACACCTCTCCCAGCAGCAGCCTCAGCTTTCCCAGGAGTCTCCCCTCCAGGTACCGGCCAGGCTCACGCCTGCTGGGCTCCAGTGGGGTTTGTCGGCTGGGAGCTGCAGGGGGACACGGCTGCAGGCAAAAAGGAGAGGAAAAACATTTTTCCTCCTCTCACGCCGCCGTACGGTGCCTTGACTTCCGCTGGAATAAAGTCCCAGTGATCGCTTTCACATTTTTTCCCATCGCGTCTCTCCTCGCTCAGAGGTCGGCCCAGGGGGTGGCGGAGGACAGCGAGCGGGCCTTCGCCGAGCTCGCGCGCGCTCTCGAGCGGGCGGGCTCCAGGGCCCAGGAGCTGCTGGATGGGCACAGCAGGGCGCTGGAGGGAAAGAGCGCCGTCCTCCTGCAGAGGCTGGAGCAGGAGATCGCCGAGCTGAGGGGCCGAGACGCGGAGCTGAGCCGGCTCGCCCAGACCGAGGACCACGTCCGTTTCCTGCAGGTGACAGCGCTGGCGTCTAACGGGCGGGACGCCAGCTTGGATGTCAACGAGATGTGCTTCAGCCTCTTCATATAAGTCATGTCTTAAGATGCAGGGCTGCACGGTGGCTCTGGGGACCCGGGTTCAATTACAGAGCTTGTTCACAGGGGCGCCAAAGCCTATCCCAGCAAGCAATGGGCCCGAGAGGCAGGGTACACCCTGGATGGGACACCAGTCCACTGCAGGGCCGAAACACACACACACTCGCAGTGACCCACCAGCCGGTCTTTGGACTGTGGGAGGAAACCCGCACCAACCCGAGGAGAACGTGCAAACTCCCCCACAGGCGGCACCCCAGGAATCGAACCCGGGGCCCTGGAGTTGCGAGGCAGCTGACGGGAAAAAAAAAAATGTCTCCCGCATCTCAGGTCATTTCGCGCGGTTACCGCCGCCTCCTCTCACGAAGAAGTCCGTGGCACCGGCTCTCAGCTTCTTCAGCAAAAGGGCTGAAGGAAGCATTTTCAAAAAAATTAAAAACCCTTCAAGTGGGGGCTTACCTGTCTCAGTAGGGCGGGGGGGGGGGGCGGGCAGATGACACCTGCACAACCTCAGCAAGGCCCAGGAGAGTGTCTGTGGACTGTGGGAGGACGCTGGAGCCCCTGCAGGAAACCCACAGGAACGCGGGGAGAACATGCAAACTCCACCCAGACGGCACCCCAGGGCCAAAATCGAACCCAGGGCCCCAGCGCTGCAAGTACTGACCACTGCGCCACCCTGCTGCCTTTATCTCACTCATCTCTCAATGAACTCTGCCGACACCTCATGCGTGAATCGTTTCACTGAGCACCGGCTCTTTTCCCGCTGTAGAACTACCAGTCTGTCTGCGCCTGTCCTGGAGCTGGGGATCTGCCCAGCTTCACTGTTAATCCAGACGTCGCGCTGGGAGCCGTTGGGACAACTGTCCACGAGCTGAAGAGGCGGATTGCAGACATGTGCAAGGAGGATTTAGTCAAGATCTCCAAAGTAGGTGGGTGAAGCTCTGCATCTCGGCTTTTAGAGGTCTCGTTTTTCTGCCAGTGGATGAACTATCCAGTCAGTCACTTGACAAACTTGGAACATTTACCTACTGCCACTGATATGAAATCACGCTACCTCTGTTTATTGCAGATGTCTTCCCTGCATGTAAATGTTTGTATCAGTACTGCGTTAAGAATATGGTAGCGGACTGGCCGTCTCCCCAGATGAACGTGCGATTTCAGTTTCTCTTTCTGTGTCTGTGTCTCCCCAGTGAATGAAGCTGCACTGCAGAGTTTTCAGATTCCTGAGCCCAGGACCAGAGCAGAGTTCTTGCAATGTGAGTTACAGTCAAATGTCAGACGTGGAGACTGAATGATACCCACACAGAATATAGACTGAGATAGAACACACAGTAGGCAGAGACCTATAGCCCAGCGATCATTGTGTACAGTTTGAATTACTGTATAATGGAACACTACAGTCCAGAGATCGCTGGTCCAGTCTGGGTCACAGTGTACCCCTACAGTCCAGAGATCGCTGGTCCAGTCTGGGTCACACTGTAACCCTACAGTCCAGAGATCGCTGGTCCAGTCTGGGTCACACTGTAATCCTACAGTCCAGAGATCGCTGGTCCAGTCTGGGTCATATTGTACCCCTACAGTCCACAGATCGCTGGGCCAGTCTGGGTCACATTGTACCGCTACAGTCCAGAGATCGCTGGTCCAGTCTGGGTCACACTGTACCCCTACAGTCCAGAGATCGCTGGTCCAGTCTGGGTCACACTGTAACCCTACAGTCCAGAGATCGCTGGTCCAGTCTGGGTCACACTGTAACCCTACAGTCCAGAGATCGCTGGTCCAGTCTGGGTCACACTGTAATCCTACAGTCCAGAGATCGCTGGTCCAGTCTGGGTCACACTGTAACCCTACAGTCCAGAGATCGCTGGTCCAGTCTGGGTCATATTGTACCCCTACAGTCCACAGATCGCTGGTCCAGTCTGGGTCACATTGTACCGCTACAGTCCAGAGATCGCTGGTCCAGTCTGGGTCACACTGTACCCCTACAGTCCAGAGATCGCTGGTCCAGTCTGGGTCACACTGTAACCCTACAGTCCAGAGATCGCTGGTCCAGTCTGGGTCACACTGTAACCCCACAGTCCAGAGATCACTGGTCCAGTCTGGGTCACACTGTACCCCTACAGTCCAGAGATCACTGGTCCGGTCTGGGTCACACTGTAACCCCACAGTCCAGAGATCACTGGTCCAGTCTGGGCTGTGTCATATTGTAACTGCACAGTGATCTAGTTTCTGCTGTAGTTAGTAAAGTAGTCATGTTTGCAGGTGATACTAAAATGGGAGGTGTTCTGCTTGAAGGATTGAGCAGGTACCAGGTGTATTTCAACAAGAGATGTAGCTGGACACAGGCGCTCAGAGAGAGAGAGAGAGAGAAATGCGAACACAGGCTCTCTCAGGCCAGTGTGCATCTTGTACTGGCCTGTAGCGGGGCGGGACTCTACCGGAGGATCTGCTCTGGGATTGGCCATCTCTGCCTGCCACTCCTCTAAGGGGCACTCTTCTCCCCACCAATCAGATTCCAGCCTGTTGACCCTGGACCCCAAGACGGCCCACAGACAGCTCTGCCTCTCGGAGGGGAACCGAGGGGTGACCTGGAGCGAATGGACCCAGACGTGCCCCCGTCTGCCGGAGAGGTTTGACGGCTGCTGGCAGGTCCTGGGCCGGGAGGGCCTGTCTGGGACGCGCTGTTACTGGGAGGTGGAGTGGAGTGGGGAAGGAGCCCAGATAGGAGCCGCTTATAAAGGGATCGGCAGGAAAGGAAAGGGTCCGGACTGTCGCCTCGGGCACAGCGACAAGTCCTGGAGCTTGGCCTGCTCCGGGTCCGGGTGCTGCTTCTGGCACGGTAATGAGAAAACAGCGGTAACGTCGCCCCCTTCCTGTAGGATAGGGGTGTATTTGGATCACGTTGCTGGGATTCTGTCTTTTTACAGCATCTCGGGTGAGGGGATGACTCTCCTCCACAGGGTCCAGACCACTTTCACTGAGCCGCTGTACCTGGGCTTCGGGTTCTGTGGTTCTGGCGCTGCCAAGGGGTGTACCCCTGGTTCCTCTGTAGCACTGTGTGCCCTCGAGTAGGCCCTGGACCCTCTCCAACGTCCAGAGATCGCCGGTCCAGTCTGGGTCACACTGTACCCCTACAGTCCAGAGATCACTGGTCCAGTCTGGGTCACACTGTACCCCTACAGTCCAGAGATCACTGGTCCAGTCTGGGTCACACTGTAACCCTACAGTCCCGAGATCGCTGGTCCAGTCTGGGTCACACTGTACCCCTACAGTTCAGAGATCGCTGGTCCAGTCTGGGTCACACTGTACCCCTACAGTCCAGAGATCGCTGGTCCAGTCTGGGTCACACTGTACCCCTGCAGTCCAGAGATCACTGGTCCAGTCTGGGTCACACTGTACCCCTACAGTCCAGAGATCGCTGGTCCAGTCTGGGTCACACTGTACCCCTACAGTCCAGAGATCGCTGGTCCAGTCTGGGTCACACTGTAACCCTACAGTCCAGAGATCGCTGGTCCAGTCTGGGTCACACTGTACCCCTACAGTCCAGAGATCACTGGTCCAGTCTGGGTCACACTGTACCCCTACAGTCCAGAGATCGCTGGTCCAGTCTGGGTCACACTGTACCCCTACAGTCCAGAGATCACTGGTCCAGTCTGGGTCATATTGTAACCCTACAGTCCAGAGATCGCTGGTCCAGTCTGGGCTGTGTCATATTGTAACCCTACAGTCCAGAGATCGCTGGTCCAGTGAAGTGCACATGCAGGAGACGGAGCGCTTTTTCCTCACACAAAAAAAAACCACATCTGGAATCCCTGTCTGTGTACAGCCAGTCTCTCTCCGGATCTAATGCATCCACCCCTGCCCGAGCTGGGATAAAACACCCCTCGCCTGTCCACACTGACACCTTACTTCCACAGACAGACGTGTTTATGTCTTGTACGGCCTTGCTTAGGGTATATCCTCATGTGTCACGTGGAGCTCAGTTTTGTACTCAGTTTCACTGCTGTAGTTGGGTACCACTTTGCTGTTAACGCTTCAAAAGGCAAAGATCCATAATCCGTAAACCGCTAGCTCATAGTTCATTGAAAAATGTCTAGTCCTGCAGTGTAACACCTTGGAATGTTTTTGTTTGTTATCTTGTGTTTCTGGCTGAATAAAGACCCCAGGTGGAATTTGCAATATTATTTCAGATCTGCGGCACGAGAAGTTCTTCTGTGGGGAAGAAACGACATCGGGAATAATTACAGTTTAGCCCTGATTGACCCTGGCTGCTGTTATCCCTCCCAAAATGTCATCATAAACCCTATTACTAGGATCATGGTTATTTGACAGCATGAATACAGTAATACCGTAAGTGCAATTTAATTGACAGGAGATGTATTTATAATCTTTATAATCATAATCTGTGAAGAAAACAGGCCTGAGTGTTGCTACAGAGGCCTAAATGTACAGTATTTAACCTTTTTTTATCAAAACTGTTTTTTTAACAGCAGTAGTCGCATATATATTTCCTAAAGATAAATCCATCCGTCCAATTTCTAGCCACTGTTTCTAATTCAGGGTCGTGGGGGAGCTGGAGTCTATCCCAGCATGCAACGGACAGAAGGCAGGATACACCCTGGACAGGACACCAGTCCATCGCAGGACACACACAGACACACACACTCGCACCAGGGCCAGTCCGTCACACACACACACACACACACACACACACACACCAGTGCCAGTCCAACATAGGAGACACACAGACACACACCAGGGCCAGTCCATCACAGGACACACACAGACACACACACAGAAACTCACACTAGGTCCAGTCCAACACAGGAGACACACAGACACACACCAGGGCCAGTCCATCACAGGACACACACAGACACACACACAGAAACTCACACTAGGTCCAGTCCAACACAGGAGACACACAGACACACGCCAGGGCCAGTCCATCACAGGACACACACACAGACTCCAGGGCCAGTTTTCTCGAAAGTCAAGCCATCAGCATATCTCTGGACTGAGGGAGGAAACTGGATCATCTGGAGGAATACCCACATCAACACGGGGAGAACATGCAAACTCCACACAGACAGCACCCCAGGGCCCCAGTGCTGTGAGCCAGCAATGCTGACCCCTGCACCGCTGTGCGGCCCAGGTATAAAATCAGGTGTACAAGTTTTATGCCTCTGCAGTGAAAACAAGAAAGGTTGACATTCTTTCCTACTTTGCCCTGAGTGCATTCCTAACAACATTCTGCACATTTTCAGATAAATCCCAGAAGTGAATTCCAATTCCAAATCCAGAAAGCTAGCACAGTACTGTAGTGGGGGGGGGGGTTTCCCAAATACAGAGTTAGGATCAGTTTTGTGGAGCTTCCCAAACTGGGCGAAGAGTTTGATTATTCAATAATTAGAGAACAAACCTATAAAACATCACTGTGTGTTTTTTTTTTTGTTCGGCTCGATTGAAGAGTTTATTGAATCCAAAATAGAAAAATAACAGAAAATTAAGACATATACAGCATTTACACTGTTTAATGGCACTGATATCAAATCCCAAAGACATGTTTTTTTTTTTGCGAGAACATCGATTTCTGAAACGACGCAGGAGATGCCCACAGAGCCTCGTGACAAAGCGTGCTCATTTTGGAAAGTTTTTTTCTTCTTGTTTTTTTTTTTGTCGGGAAAGCTGGGGGGGGGGGGGATGCAGTCTGCTTGGCCTTAAAATGAGCTAAAAAAAAAGGAGTCTTCCCCGTCACCGTGTGAAGCGAACACGGGTCTGGGTGAACATTTCGCACATACGCGGCGCACCCGCAGTCCGAGGTCAGTGGTATTGCCCAAAAACGAAAAAGCACAAAAGGTCAGAGGAGTTTGTGGACACTCCGACTCACGACCGCCAAGAGAAATCAAAACTCAGTTTTCAGTCCCAGCTCGGCTTCAGAGGGGCCAGCCGGACACGTCAGTACTAGGATGTCAGCTTCCAGTCATTCCTGATTTAAAATGTTTCTACTCCCGTTCTGAAGGAACATTTTTAACTAGAAGAAAGTTGTAGCACTACTAGGGCTAGTGCAGGGGGAAAAAAAAAACACCCAAAATTGTTGTAAGAAATAATAATAATAATAATCTTTTTTTTTTAACAGTACACAACGAGCCCTTTTCGTTAAAAAGGGGGCGCGTTTCAGATGCAGCGAGTTTCCCGCTACGAAAAGATTGAACCCTTCAAGTAATCCCCATCATCTCGGAAAACGCGAAACAACCCCCCACCCCCAAAAGAAAAAAAAATATATATATGTCAAAACTTCAAGCAGCAACTCAGGTCGAAAAGGAAAAAAAACATAACCAACCAACGGAATTCCTCAGGGCATCGCGACCCCACGCGCTCCAGCAGAATTCCGTGAAAAAAAAAAAACATTTTATTTACAAAGAAGAAAACCCACTGAGCGGGTCGTGATCTTTTTGTTTTGCATGCATGCACGTTTCCCTTGGGCAAAGAAGAGTGGATCTGGAGACTGGCAGGTGGCAGGTGGAGACTATGTTTTGGACACAGGATTGCACAATTTTACAGTGCGTAGGAGTGACCAATCATCATCAGGACAGGTGTGCAGGAATGACCAATCATCATCAGGACAGGTGTGCAGTGTGTAGTGTGCAGGAGTGACAGATCATCAGGTCAGGTGTGCAGTGTATAGTGTGCAGGAGTGACAGATCATCAGGACAGGTGTGCAGTGTGTAGTGTGCAGGAGTGACAGATCATCAGGTCAGGTGTGCAGTGTGTAGTGTGTAGTGTGCAGGAGTGACCAATCATCATCAGGACAGGTGTGCAGTGTGTAGTGTGCAGGAGTGACCAATCATCATCAGGACAGGTGTGCAGTGTGCAGTGTGTAGTGTGCAGGAGTGACAGATCATCAGGTCAGGTGTGCAGTGTGTAGTGTGCAGAAATGACCAATCATCATCAGGACAGGTGTGTAGTGTGCAGGAGTGACAGATCATCAGGTCAGGTGTGCAGTGTGTAGTGTGCAGGAGTGACCAATCATCATCAGGACAGGTGTGTAGTGTGCAGGAGTGACAGATCATCAGGTCAGGTGTGCAGTGTGTAGTGTGCAGGAGTGACAGATCATCATCAGGTCAGGTGTGCAGTGTGCAGTGTGTAGTGTGCAGGAGTGACAGATCATCAGGTCAGGTGTGCAGTGTGTAGTGTGCAGAAATGACCAATCATCATCAGGACAGGTGTGTAGTGTGCAGGAGTGACAGATCATCAGGTCAGGTGTGCAGTGTGTAGTGTGCAGGAGTGACCAATCATCATCAGGACAGGTGTGCTGTGTGTAGTGTGCAGGAGTGACAGATCATCAGGTCAGGTGTGCAGTGTGTAGTGTCCAGGAGTGACAGATCATCAGGACAGGTGTGTAGTGTGTAGTGTGCAGGAGTGACAGATCATCAGGTCAGGTGTACAGTGTGCAGTGTGCAGGAGTGACAGATCATCAGGTCAGGTGTGCAGTGTGCAGTGTGTAGTGCGCGGGAGTGACAGATCATCAGGACAGGTGTGCAGGAGTGACAGATCATCATCAGGACAGGTGTGCAGTGTGTAGTGTGCAGTGTGTAGTGTGTAGTGTGTAGGAGTGACGCAGGGCCACAGTTATTATCTATAATTTGCCATATGCCAGTTGCCCAGGCCTCTTTCCCATCTGGAGAGAAAACAAATCCTTAGAAAACACTTAAGAATAAAAGAAGGTCACCGTCACTTTTAAAAATAACACTTTTCATCACAAAGCGCCGCAGTGTCGAGGACAACCATACCAATTTTTCTGTAACATTAATATAATGTAAAAATTCACAAATGTCATCCATTCATATTGCATCGAATATGGCTCAGATTTTCAAAGATAAATAATGCAAAATCAATACCACATCCAAATTACCGATCAAACTACTCAAGAAAAGAAAACCAAAAACCCAGTGGAAATTCAGTGGAAAGGTTTTGCTAATATTCCACAGGCACACACTCTCAATAACTGGATACAGGAAGATAGGCCTCAGTTTCTGAAAGTACCAAAGTGAGTTGGAAGAATTATTTCTATATTTGGTGTGTCTTTAATGTCGTCTGCTATTCCTACACACAGCAGGCAATACCTTACATACCTTCTGTTAAAATGGCCTTGTTTGGAGCCCAGTTGCTGTCCTGCTGTCAATAATAAATCAATATATCATAACCAGGCCTACCTTGGTCTACAGAAAGCCCCACAGAGACTGGGACGTTGTGTCATTGTTGTGTATCTGTGCTCTCTGCAGTCAAACATCGCCTTCCTTTTCCCCCACAATTCCCAGCAGGAAGAAGAACGAGTCTCTGTCGTTGGTTTGTTGTTTTTTGCTTCAGAACTCCGTGACAAAAGGAGCGAAGGAGTCAAAGAGCCACAGAAGGAGGAAAACGACGCGCTGAAGGAAAAGTTACCGCACGCCAAGGGAATCCTCCTGAGGAAAACGAGCCTGTGCCCGAGGAGCGTCATCGCGCCCTGTTCCTAGAACCCGGGCTCGGCTGGTTTTTGCTAGTTTGAAAGCACCGCGCCACCAGCGCAAGACTGAGGGGCAGAGAGCTGGACTGGGAAGACAGCTGTGTGGAGGCCCGGGTTTCAGGAATGTTCCATGGGGTTCTGGTCCGGTTCTGGCCCGGTTCAACAAGAAGAGTTTCAGATGGGTCACGAGACTCTCTCCCCCTTTAATTCTGCTTTCCAGTGTCCTGCAGGGGAACGTCTCACGATATGACTCATCTCTTTTATCCCACAAAACGTTTCCCCCCTAAAGGAATTCTGCACACCGGCTAGCCAGTCATTTGCTGCCCTTTGCAAGAGCTCAGCTGGTTAAGACAAGATGGCAGCCCTGTCTGGACCACATTTCCCAGAAACCTTTGGGCTGCTCTGTCACCTGACCAATTAGCTTCCAGAAAACCAAAGGCTTCTGGGGAATGTGGTCCAGACAATGCTGGTCTTACCTACAGTGTAGCTGTTCCATATGTAAGCAATTTGGTTGCTTGTAACTACTGTAAATTGTGAGAATGATTCCTCAAGTGTGAACCCAGTTTTAGAGGTATAATACAATTAAATTATACAGGCAAATAATGTTAGTACAGCCCCCTCCCTTTATCCACCTCTGAAAACAGCCCAAACCGAAAATAAATAGCACTTTTCTAGTCAAAACACAACCCAATCCATCATGAATAAATTCCAAAGATAACTGAGCAAGACACTGATTTGCATTTAAAAAAAAAACTAGCACTGCATTGTTTTGTACTCCACAACAAATGCATACCAAAAAGAGAATGTTGACTTTTCACGCCAAGTTCCTTTTCAACGCATCTAGATAATTTAAAGGCAGCTTGTGGGACAAAAGTATTCGCCCACCTGTACAAACAACTAAACAGGACATATAAGACTATATAGATTGGTAGGCTCACTTGTAACCCAAAGAAAAAAAAATATATCCGTCTTCCTGTTTCACCGGCTGGGCAGACCAGAGCTCGGAAGGCTATCGTCACGTGTAACTGTGCGTGCTGCCGGTAACGGAGGAGCAGTCGTGACCATCCGTGATAATCTACCTGTGCATCCTGGTGTAGAAATCTGGCTCTGGCCCTGGGCTCCTTACTCCTGTGTCCTGATTTTAAACAGCCACCCTGCTGCTGGACGTGACGTCCCGCTCATAACGTCTGAAAGGCAGGAATAACATCATCACGAACAGCCACTGGACCACAAGAGGGGGGCTTTTGGGTTATGGTCACTCAAACCCACACTCATAGCGATAACACAGGGATTACCAGCGCTGGACTCGGTCCATAAACCCTCTGTAACACTGCTGCAATTCAAGGCTCTGCGAGAAACACGCCCTGCGTGGGCCTCCTCCAGCCCTCTCTGGAAGTGGACGTTTCCACCACAAATCAGACTCATCTCGAACCTTCACCGGGACTGCGCTGTGACTCCCTTTTTCCTCCAGACTGCCAGACTTCTGCTCATGTCTTTTTCTCGGTTTACCGCAAACGTGTGTCAATCAGAGTCGAAAAATAAGCTTTTGGCCTTTGCCCCTGCATGCCTTTCTTTTGCAAAGATTTCGCAAGTGGGCGAATACTTCTGTCCAACACTGTATGACCCCCCCCCCCCGGGAGCAAAGAACAATAAACAGCGAATGCTGAGCTTTTTCCATTCGATCTGGGTCTGGTCTAGAACTACTCATTTTGTGCAATACTGTATGCCCTCGGTTGTCTTCATAAGGTGCTTGCTCTCTGCAATGCCAGGTTGGGCAAAGATACTCTGAAAAAGTAACCTGTTGGCGTCACAAATAATTTGCTGAAAGGATATCTTCAAGATAAAGAAGCCGCATGGGAAAAACGCTTCTTTTTCAGACCTTTGTTTTTCCAGTGATCAATGCAGGGTTAGTACATTTAGCTGGTTACGTAACGCACTGCCTCTTAAACACAATCCTTCCCCATCGTCTGCTTATTATCTGCTTCTCTCGTGCTTATTGGCGCCTACCTGCAAATAAGCATTTTGTGGCACTCGTGCACATGACAATAAACTGAACTGAACTTAATTTTAAAACCGCTCAAAACAACTGGTAAGGGGAATGGATGGCTGTTTAAAAAGTAACGTTCTACCACACTGAAAATCCAGTTGTTTTGGACGCAGGGCTCTTGGCAGGCTGTTCTGTCCCGGGTGGTGAATAATACTGCAAACCATGACCTCTGCCAGGGGAAACCGAAGATGGAGGGATGAATGATAGGCTGTAGCTGGGCATATCCCATACCTCTCCCACAAGTATCCTATGAGTATCCCACATGTATCCAACAAGAATCCTTACATATCCCTTATGTATCCTATGAGTATCCCATATGTATCCCACAAGTATACTATATTATCCCACATGAATCAAACAAGAATCCTTACATCTCCCTTACGTATCCCACGAGTATCCTATGAGTAGTCTGTATGTATCCCACAAGTATATCCGTATGTTTCCTTACGTATCCCGTAAGTATCCCATGTATATCCCACACACACCCTATGAGTATCCTGTGAGTTTCCCACAAGCATCCCAGGAGCATTTCATGAGTATCCCATGAGGGTGCGCACCCCAAATCCTCCACTTTCTTTTCTGACACCTCAGACACTGTAAGACAGTCTTCACAAGATATCACCCCACAAGTATCTCATGAGCATCCTATGAGTATCCCACAAATATGCCATGAGCATCCTATGAGTAACCAGAGGTCCCAGTTAAAGATGTTGTTTCCCCAAGATAATATTGTACTTTAACATGTTCAAACATTTGCATGTGTCTAAATATATATAAATATATATATAAATGTCGACATATGCTGAAGCAGATCAATATTATTTCAATATTGACAAACCAGAGGTCAAAAGTGGAAACTAGAGAAGTGATGTTAAATCTGAGGCACTTCTTTACACAGAGGGGGGTGGGGGTGGGGAACAAGCTGCCCAGCCCTGTTGTTGAAGCCGATACCCTGGCTTCTCTCCAGACACAGCTGGGTGAGACCCTCGAGTCAGGGACAGGAGGCACTACTGTACACAGAGGGTGGTGGGGGTGTGGAACAGTAGGTGTAGAAGAAGGTGCAGCAGTAAAGGTAGAGACTTAAGTAGATACCCTGGCTTCTCTCCAGACACAGCTGGGTGAGCTCCTCCAGTCAGGGACAGGAGGCACTACTGTACACAGAGGGTGGCGGGAGTGTGGAACAAGCTGCCCAGCCATGTTGTTGAAGCTGCTACCCTGGCTTTACTTAAAATAAAAACAGCTGGATGAGATCCTGGCATCCATTAACTGATAACGTCCAAACAGGCCGATGGGCCGATGGGCCAGCTCTCGATTCTTACTGCTCTCGTGTTCCTTTGATATTAGAAAAACAAGAACTGGACGCTGAGCGTGGCTTACAAAAGGTAATGCTTGTCTTCTGCTGAGTTATAATCAACCAGGCAAGGGACATCACCTATAAATTCCCTCAGCTGCGGAAATGGCTCTGCTCTCATGTCTTGCCAGATGACAGATATACAGAAGCTTGTTCTGCCGATATGTTCCCCAGACTTTACAGCCCGCGCATGTGAAAGAGTATAGCTCGTGGTCGAGCCACAGCTTAGAATATTTCTAGGTGGGTTATGAACACAGATGTCCCGGGTGGTGAGCCTGAAGTCTTATTGAATTATCATGATGATGAATACCTCTTATTTACACCTCCCCTTTGTCCCCTGGCCTAAGTAAAGAACTCACAAACTGAGGCACTTGTGCAGTAGCACATACTGTACTGCACTTCATTTGTCTGTGATCGGCTCTGATCACAATCTGTCGCCGTATCCCATGAGTATCCCACAGGCATCCCGTATGTATCTTTCGAGTTTCCCACAAATATGCCATGAGCATCCTATGAGTATTCCACAAGTATCCCACGAGCATCCTATAAGTATCCCACAAGTATCTCATGAGCACCCTATACGTATCCCTCAAATATGCCATGAGCATCCTATGAGTATTCCACAAGTATCCCATGAGCATCCTATAAGTATCCCACAAATATGCTATAAGCATCCTATGAGTATCCCACAAGAATCCCACGAGCATCCTATAAGCATCCCACAAGAATCCCACGAGCATCCTATGAATATCCCACAAGTATCCCACAAGAATCCCATGAGCATCCTATGAGCATCCCACAAGTATCCCATGAGCATCCTATGAGCATCCCACAAGAATCCCATGAGCATCCTATGAGCATCCCACAAGAATCCCATGAGCATCCTATGAGCATCCCACAAGTATCCCATGAGCATCCTATGAGCATCCCACAAGTATCCCATGAGCATCCTATGAATATCCCACAAGAATCCCATGAGCATCCTATGAGCATCCCACAAGAATCCCATGAGCATCCTATGAATATCCCACAAGTATCCCATGAGCATCCTATGAGTAACCCACAAGAATCCCATGAGCATCCTATGAGCATCCCACAAGAATCCCATGAGCATCCTATGAGCATCCCACAAGAATCCCATGAGCATCCTATGAGCATCCCACAAGTATCCCATGAGCATCCTATGAGCATCCCACAAGAATCCCATGAGCATCCTATGAGCATCCCACAAGTATCCCATGAGCATCCTATGAGTATCCCACAAGTATCCCATGAGCATCCTATGAGTATCCCAAAAGAATCCTATGAGTATCCCACAAGTATCCTCAGAGGACTTTTCCATTTCTTCACTTCTCTGGAGAACAGGAGAGCAGCTTCAGATCACTGTACGCCTGTCGGGGAATTTGCACAAAGTGATCATCTGAGCAGCACAAGGGATATTCCGAAAAATATCTCCCGGAACCCGGGGAGAGTTCTCGCCCGCTGGGAACGGGAGCCAGGCCGCCCGCGGAAATGGGCGGGAAAGCAGGCGCGTTTGACGCGAGGCAGCGCGAGGGGTCCCCAGCTCGTCCCGGCTGATCGACTCCGCAGACCCCCGTCGGTCCGCCGGGCTGGTGCTGGACGCCTTGCGCCTGCGGGCCCGACTGCAGCAGGACGGCCCCCGGGGGGAGAAGGCGGGCAGGCCGGCGTCGCCCCATGACCAAAACCAGGGGCCCGGCCGCGTCCCCGAGTCCAAAGGGAGCCAAAAAGGCGATCGGCCTGGACGCTCTGCCTCTGCCGCCAACCCCCTCCCCTCCCAGCCCGGCCACAATGAATTTCAAAAACCCTCTCGGCGAAGTCCCAGGAGACCAAGCTCTCCACTCCTCCCGGGGTGGGGGGGGGGGGGGGCTTCCTGCCCCCCGGCCCCCAGAGCGCAGCAGGGGGGGGACCTGTCCGGACCGGTGCCACCTCCCCCCCCCGGTGACTCATACCGCCGTCTCCAGGTCCTCATGGGCGATCGTCGGGTGCTGTTGCTGCCGGCTCTGCAGGTAGGACGCCAGGTCCGGGTCGCCAGCTTCCTGGGCCTTGTCCCCTGGGGTCTTGCCCTGAGACAGGAGGGACAGGGTCACAGTGACCGCTCGGCACCGTGCATAAGTAGTTCCTGACACTTATAACGTATACCACTGCTCTGGACCCTCCACTCCGAGCTCTTCCCAGGTCAGGGGGAATCCCACTACCCCCACCAGTGTGCAGCCCCACCTGGATGATGCTCCAGTCCTCTCACACACACCAGCTCTCAGTGGGGAGGAGAGCAGAGGGATGGAGCCAGTTCAGAGAGGGGGGGTTATTAGGAGGCCATGAGGGGTAAAGGCCAGGGGGGGAGATTGGGCCAGGACACTGGGGTAACACCCCTACTCTTGTCGAGAGACACCCCGGGATTGTTAATGACCACAGAGAGTCAGGACCTCGGTTTTACATCTCATCCGAAGTACGGCGTCTTTTTACAGTGTAGTGTCCCCGTCACTATACTGGGGCATGAGGACCCACACAGACCGCAGGGTGAGCGCCCCCTGCTGGCCCCACTCACACCTCTCCCCAGCAGCAGCCTCGGCTCTCCCAGGAGTCTCCCCTCCAGGTACTGGCCAGGCTCACGCCTGCTGGGCTCCAGTGGGGTTTGTCAGCTGGGAGCTGCAGGGGGACACGGCTGCTGGATAGATGGGAATACCAATTTGTGCTGGGCCACGGTGTTCACCGGGCAAGAAAACGAGGCCGACAGGAGAGTCTTGAACAGGATCGGGGATCTGAAACGCGCTGCCCATCCGCTGCGACGCTGGCGCGGCCCCTACGCGGATGAGAGGAGTCTTCTGCCCTTGAAACAGGCAGCAGGAACCCGAAGTCCCGGGCGGGTGTTTGACAGGCGTCCCGTCCCGATCGGGCAGGGAGGGCTCACCTGGAAGTTGAGCTTGGAGAGCGATGCTCCGGCGTCGATGAGCGCCTGACACACGCCGCGGTGCCGATGGAAGGCTGCTTTGTGCAAGGCTGTGTCTCCCCTGGAAGAGCACAGGACAGACCGTCTTACACCCCGGAGCCCTGTAACACAGCCTCTCCTGAACGACTCCCTCCCTGCGCACGCCTCTCGAAGGAGAGTACAGTCCCAGTCTGCCCTCTGGGCCCTGAAAGTGTGCTTCTAGTAGCATGAACTAAAAACAGAACCCCCTATGGTACAGTTCCACCGATTCAAAATGAGCACACCGGCTTCAAATCTGTGGATTAGGTTTTTTGGGTCACATACCGTTAGAAATCTGCAGTTTAAAAGGGAGTCGTACAGATTAAAAGCTCTCGACGAAAATGAATGAGACAGGCAGGTAAAACTCTGCAGATGGAAACGAAAATCGAACTGGATTAAAAACTCTTGATTCAAAAAACACACAGATTCAAATCTCCAGATTCAAGTGGAATCATAACGGATTAAACTCTCTCTAGATTAACAACTGGGTGATGCAAACGTCTAGATTGAAAACCACCGAGCTATACATGCTTCTTATTTCTACCAGAGTTTTAGTCACAGGACTCCAGAACCAAAAACGTGCTTACGTTTCGCTGTCTTCGGAGTCCACCGTCAGGTTGGACCCTGGGATTAAAAACGACAGAAGTTGTTAGGTTGAGTGGCCATGCTGCTTTACATGGGAAACTCGGATTTCCTGTATAGCTAAAAACAGTCTCTCCTGTTTAATAATATTAAACATATTATTATATATTATAATAATAATAATCCCTCACACTTCTACAGCACCTGTCTGGACCCTCCACTCCGAGCTCTGTCCAGGTCAGGGGGAATCCCACTACCCCCACCAGTGTGCAGCCCCACCTGGATGATGCTCCAGTCCTCTCACACACACCAGCTCTCAGTGGGGAGGAGAGCAGAGGGGTGAAGCCAGTTCAGAGAGGGGGGTTATTAGGAGGCCATGAGGGGTAAAGGCCAGGGGGGACATTTGGTCAGGACACTGGGGTAACACCCCTACTCTTGTCGAGAGACACCCTGGGATTTTTAATGACCACAGAGAGTCAGGACCTCGGTTTTACGTCTCATCTGAAGGACGGTGCCTTTTTACAGTACAGTGTCCCTGTCACTATACTGGGGCATTACAAAACACAGACCGCAGGGTGAGCGCCCCCTGCTGGCCCCACTCACAGCTCTCCCAGCAGCAGCCTCAGCTTTCCCAGGAGTCTCCCCTCCAGGTAGTGGCCAGGCTCCCACCTGCTGGGCTCCAGTGGGGTTTGCCAGCTGGGAGCTGCAGGGGGATTATAGCTGCTGGCTAGTAGTAGATGCGTTCTCGGGAACAGGGGCTCTCGGTTACCTCACGCCCCCTTACCCCCAGCGGGAGGCTCACCGTGCTCCAGGATGAACGCCGTGATGTCCGCGTGCCCGTGCTGTGCGGCCAGGTGCAGGGCGGAGAGCCCGCCGGAGTTCCTGACCTGCAGGCTGGCGCCTCTCCCCCAGGCCTTGGAGAACTGCGGCACAGAAGAGCCGGGAATCAGGCGGCGTTTCGCCCCTTGGGAAGGGCTCGGACATGGCCGGACACCACCGGAACCCCCCCTCCCCCACCCCCTCCGCCCCCACGCCCTCCCGGCAGGAGACGATCAAGGGCTCCACTGGCCTGATGATAAAGGCCTAGTAGAGTCAAAACAGACTCCGATTTCCCAATATATCATTGACGTTATTGAAACATTTGACACATTTCGAATTAAGGACAAAATCGTGAACTTTGTGGAAGTCCTGTAAGTCTCCATGTTGTCACAAGCCCCTAGTCTCTCCACGGGGGCGAGAGGGGGAGTTTGTGAGAGCTGTGAGGTGAGGCGGCCCTTCCTGCTCACTAGTCCCTGTACTGACTGAGGGACTGTGATGGGCGAGTGGATAAGTACAGGCTGTGCAGCAGACGTTTCACCGCAGGAATGTTCCCAGGTGACCTGCAGGCAGAGCTGACGAGTCGCATGTGTCAGTGAGACCATCTGGCAGTGGAGAACGATATTTCTGCTGGAGGAGAAGAGCTGGATTCACAAGCCCGCTTGTCTACAGAGTCACAGGGCCGCCTCACCCCACCGGAGGTCTCGTTGGCCTGGTTCTGAATCACAGAGCCCGGCGCGGCGCGGACCTGGATGTGTCCTCTGTTCTGTGCTGTGAACTGGAGGTTTTACTAGTTACTGTGGTACATTTTACTATCATCGCGGTTTGAAATGCGCTCATCAGCGCTGATTCTTTCTGACCCCCGAAGTATAAAGACGGCGCTGCAGTAAACTTCTCCGGCAACCTTTCCGGTTCGGGGCAGGCAGCTCACCTTCTGGATATCGCCACAGGCCGCTGCCTTCAGAAGAGCTGGGGGAAGAGAACACAGCTCAGGGTTATGAAGCAAGTGCCTTCCCAGCGAACTGTTCCAAGACCAGGCTTTATATAATGTCTTTATAATATGTGTTTGTATATATGCATGTGTCTATGTGTTTGTATACTGTATATGCATGTCTATGTGCCTGTATATATGCATGCGTCTATGTGTTTGTATACTGTATATGCATGTGTCTATGTGCCTGTATATATGCATGCGTCTATGTGTTTGTATATATGCATGTCTACGTGCCTGTATATACTGTATGCATGTGTCTATGTGCCTGTATATATGCATGTGTCTATGTGCCAGTGTATATGCATGTGTCTATGTGTTTGTATACTGTATATGCATGTCTATGTGCCTGTATATATGCATGTGTCTATGTGTTTGTATACTGTATATGCATGTGTCTATGTGCCTGTATATATGCATGCGTCTATGTGTTTGTATATATGCATGTGTCTATGTGCCTGTATATATGCATGTGTCTATGTGCCTGTATATATGCATGCGTCTATGTGTTTGTATATATGCATGTGTCTACGTGCCTGTATATATGCATGTGTCTATATGTTTGTATATATACATGTGTTTATGTGTTTGTATATATGTATATTTCTATGATGTGTGTGAGTGTGTCTATTTGTATGTAAATGCAAATGTCAGTCTTGTCAACACGTATGACTCCCATGTCTGCCATCCATATGGCTGACCAAATCTTGCACTCTTACAGCAGGTGGTGATGCCTAATGGAAAACGCACCCTGTCGAGATGCACAGAAAGCAATGAGATGACTATCTGCGCGGGCAGGACACGGCTGTCTACAGGCTGAGCTGAACATGAGCAAACCTGCTGACGATCCAGGCCTTACCTTGCTCGTCTGGAGACAGGGGCGTCCTGAGGAAATAAAAACCGAGGAAATTCAAGTCAAGGCAGGATCTCACAGGGAAACGGGTAACTAACATCCTATATCTTTCTCCAGATGCACCTCAGTCTCTCTGGGGTCATGCAGTGACGGGCAGCTCCTTATTGAGCAGACAGCTGGAGACCCACAGAGGAAGCCCAAAGCTGAGCTGCTTTCTGCTGAATCTTTACCAAAAAAACACAGCTGTCATGGAGGCCCGACGCTGATGCTGGGAAGGAGACAGAAGGGTGACCGTAGACAAGAGGGAAGTTCTGTTCACACCTCGGATCTCCTACACGGGCCAGTTCTCCGATCCAAAGCAAACCCAGATCATTCTAAATGTTGAAAACGAGTCCCGGGCCTGCACC
The DNA here is from genome assembly GCF_055471065.1 of Atractosteus spatula. Classification (NCBI taxonomy): domain Eukaryota; kingdom Metazoa; phylum Chordata; class Actinopteri; order Semionotiformes; family Lepisosteidae; genus Atractosteus; species Atractosteus spatula. Next base: position 2,804,887 of record NC_142713.1, read on the forward strand.
TCACTTCGGTGAAACTCTCCAGAGCTCTGTATCTGAGCTCTGAGCCCTGAGCTCTGTATCTGAGCCCTGAGCCCTGTATCTGAGCTCTGAGCCCTGAGCCCTGTATCTGAGCTCTGAGCCCTGAGCCCTGTATCTGAGCTCTGAGCCCTGAGCTCTGTATCTAAGCCCTGAGCCCTGTATCTGAGCTCTGAGCCCTGAGCTCTGTATCTGAGCTCTGAGCCCTGAGCTCTGTATCTGAGCTCTGAGCCCTGTATCTGAGCTCTGAGCCCTGAGCTCTGTATCTGAGCTCTGAGCCCTGTATCTGAGCTCTGAGCCCTGAGTCCAACACGTAAAACCTTCATCCAACACATCAACCCACTGTCCAACATCCATCCAGGACATTTATGACAGACGGTGCTTGAGGAAAGCTCTAAGCATCATCAAAGACCCCACACACCCCAGCTACAGACTGTATGACACTCTACTATCTGGGAAACGGTACCGGAGCATTCGAGCCCGGACTACCAGACTCAGAGACAGTTTTTACCCCCGCACTATCAAACTATTAAACTCCCAGCCTCTCTCACCTACGATCTGAACCTCACAGTGCCTTCTCTCTTACCAAAAACTCACACACACATTGAAATCTACCTCTACCTCACGTGTCAAGAAGCTCACTCCCCATAATTTTCTATCCTTTATTTCATTCTGCTGATGTATGTTTTTGCACATCTGATGTTGTTTTATTACCTGTTACCTGTTGTTGTTTTGTCTCTGTCTTTCTTTTATTATACAATTGTATTGTTGTTTTTTTCTTTGTACTACTTATCGCCTGAGAGCTCGCTAAATAGCATTTCATTAGTCCATATACCTGTGTATGAGTATAAATAACAATAAACTTGAACTTGAACTTGAAAAACCAGCCGCAAAATGAACTGACAACCGAACGAACAAAACCTTGAGCTCCGGCGATCTTCCTGCCACAGAGGCGAGGGGAACCTACCCCGAGCTGGGCTCCACCACCACGTCAGGCATGCCGGGACCCCCGGAGGGCTGTCCCAGGACCTCCGGGTCCAGGATGAAGATCTCGTCCTGGGAAATCTCCGTCACAAAGTGCAGGTGCTCCTGCAGAGGGGGGGCAAAACGACACCGGCGTCCCTTGAGGAAGTTTCCAGTCCGCTCCCTCACCCACGGCGCGGAACACCGGAAAACCGTTCACCTGGCCTCGCGCCCACAAGGAGCCGGATCACGAGCGGAGCTCCGGCTGGGATTCGCCAGACGCCTGTTCAGACATCGGACAAGCTACACCTACTGTACTGTCCAGTTCAGCGCATCTCACAGCCCAGCGGAGACCAGTTTATGAGGGCAGCAGGTTTACAGAGACACTGGTACTCAGTAGGAGTTAACTGGCGCGCAGCTGAAACCAGTTCCTGCCAAGAGATACCAGGGTTTTGGTCCGTTAGTAGGGAAGCGCATCGCTGCCACCAAGGAAAAATGTTTTATAGATTTCTAGTAATGAGATAGTAATTCTCGCGTGCTTTATGTGATCACACGGTAGCGCGATTGGGATATGCTACCTGTATCGCTACTTGCGGACGCGCAGTTTTAAGCAGGGGAAAACGTGGTTGCACGTATACCTGTTCATAACAGAGCCGTCACTGCGTTAATAATTAATAATAATTGCTTCCACTTATATAGCGCCTGTCTGGACCCTCCACTCCGAGCTCTGTCCAGGTCAGGGGGAATCCCACTACCCCCACCAGTGTGCAGCCCCACCTGGATGATGCTCCAGTCCTCTCACACACACCAGCTCTCAGTGGGGAGGAGAGCAGAGGGATGGAGCCAGTTCAGAGAGGGGGGTTATTAGGAGGCCATGAGGGGTAAAGGCCAGGGGGGGAATTTGGCCAGGACACTGGGGTAACACCCCTACTCTTGTCGAGAGAAACCCTGGGATTTTTAATGACCACAGAGAGTTTTAAGTCTCATCCGAAGGACGGCGCCTATTTACAGTCTAGTGTCCCCGTCACTATACTGGCGCATGAGGACCCACACAGACCGCAGGGTGAGCGCCCCCTGCTGGCCCCACTCACACCTCTCCCAGCAGCAGCCTCAGCTTTCCCAGGAGTCTCCCCTCCAGGTACTGGCCAGGCTCACACCTGCTGGGCTCCAGTGGGGGGGGGGGGGCTGCCAGCTGGGAGCTGCAGGGGGACACGGCTGCTGGGTGCTTCGATCTCTCAATCCCACAACACCGGGCCTCAGGCTCCTAAGGATTCTGTTCCTATTTTGCTAAAAACCGCCCGACTGCAGGACGACTCCACCCCAGTCGCAAGTCGATCCGTACAAATTCTGCCGCGCTGGAGATCGACGCGCCTGTTAAAAACCGAAAGCCCCAGCCGAGCTCACGTCAGCTCCTGGGTGCGTTCAGTGCACCGCGTGACAGGTGGTACACACACTGACCTTATCGCCGCTATCCCGTCATTACGAGATGCTTTTCTCGTACTGTAATTCCGAGATAAGGGGGGAGGAATTTCGTCTCCCTTGGTGGCAGCAAAGTGCTTCCGTACGTTGGCTAACCTGCCACTAATTCCTACCGGCGCGGACTTGTCACGGATGCCGGAGAGGACGAACGGTGGAATGGCAGGGGAGCGAAAATAGACCCTATGCGTAGCGGCGAGACGGGGGTTAGCCCGGGCTCAGGAGGTCGGGTAGAAACCCGTGCCCTCGGGCCCCGGAGGAGACGACCTGGTGCCAGGCGGGTCTCAAGACATCCGAACCCTCAATGCTGAGCCAGGAGGAAAGCGTGACCCGGAAATACATAGTCCCAGACACAGACCCACCGGAAGGACTAGCCAAGCACAGGGAAACTAGGGACAGGACAGAGTGGGAGCGCCCCCTGGCTGCAGAGGGCGTGGCAAGACTGGAATGCGCAGTAGGACAGCTTTTTTTTTTTTTTAAATCTGTTTGCTACCCACTCTCTTGCCCAATTTTACAACATCCCTGTCCCCTGTGAGGGTTTCTAGTCCAGAGGGCTCGTCTCGCACGAGCTTAGCTGACTGGAAGCTGGGGAGGTCCGGCCTACCTGAGCCCGGTCGATGCGATAGCAGCGGTCAGCTGATGTCGCTGAAAGAGCAAACACAGAGGAGCGTTACACAAAATACGGCAAGGGCGGCCTTCGGCGACTCTCTGGAAACCAGGGAGAGACCCGAGCCGAGCACAGGGAGGACGACAGGTCCTCTTTGTTTTTAAAGCAGGTTTCCTCGTTTCCCCCCCTGTGAATGCGAACTGAGCTTCCCTTGTCTGTGATCACTGCCACAGGCCACCTCACACCTCCCTCTGGGGGGGGTGCAGGAGGGGTTGGGGGTAGGGGCACCTCTAGCCACAGGCCTGAACCCCCCAAACCTTCGCCCCCCACTCCAGACGGTCTGGAGACGTCTGTGGAACACAGGGACAGGATCTCATCTCTGGGGTGGCGTTTGTAAATGATATTATTTGCCTCCTGAAGCAGGATGCACTACTTAAGGCGTCCTGCTGTTCTCCTCTGCTGGTGACCCCCGTCTGAGACTGCGGGCGAGCAGAGAGGATTCGCTCCGAGCTCGTATTCACCCTCGGACAACACTCAGGAGTGCATTCTGTCCGAGAAAAGACTCCCACACCCCACTGTTTCTCAACATACGGAGGCATATCTGGCACTTCAATAAAGCACAATAAAAACTCAAGATGAAACGAGGTCCTGGTGACAGTTTCTGGTCAACGGTTTGTCATGTCGGCCTGGTGTCGAAATCAGACTCTGGCCTGGGGTCACTGATGGGGATGATTAGGAGGCAATGATTGGTAGAGGCCAGGGAGAAATTCAATTCAATTCAATTCAATTCAATTTATTTTTATATAGCGCCTTTCGCAACAAGGCTGCCCCAAGGCGCTGAACAAAGCAAGGGTCCCTCCGTGTTGTGAATACAGAACAGAAAAGACCAGAAGAGAACGGAGGAGAGGAACCAAAAACTCCTCAGTAAGGAGAAGAAAAACCTCTGGGGGTCCAAGGTCAACTGGCTGCCCAACCCCTTTGGGCATGCTAACATTATACAATTAAAAAAAGGAATAAATGAATGAGGGTATTAATCCATCCATCATGTCTTCTGTATGTCAGGACTCCATGCAGATCTCTGTAGACCAGCAGAATCCTCCTAAACGACAGCTATATCCAGGATGCCCCTCTTGTATCCCTGGCAGTGATGCAGCATCCAACTCAGATGGTACCCAGCCCAGGCGCTGGGTGGCCAAAGGTGGAACCATTTTGGTAATGGTCACTCAAACACCCATTCATGGCCATAAGATAGAGTGACCAGAGCTGGACTCTACTATAAAACCCTCTGTAACACTGCTGGGATTCAGGGCTCTGTGGGAAACACACCCTGGGCGTCTCTCCTTCAGTGTTCTCTGTAAAGGGCGGTTTTCATCACAATTAAGCATTATTCCAAACCTCCCCTTGACTGCACCATGACTCCTCGTATCCCTGTTCACTTAAAACAACCAGCAGGGACACCGAAGGGGCTGAGACTTACAGTCCAGGAAGCTCCAGTTAGCAGACAAGCTGTGTGCCGATTGTGTCCAGGGAAGTCCTCTGCTCTCATCCTAAGAGGACAGACACAGGGAAACCGGGACCATCGTGTCAGGTGTGATTTTCACTAAACGTTTCCCCCCCCCCCCCCCCCGAAACACTGACAATGTACTTTTTCCAAGAAAAACAGACAAGTGTTTCGGAAAATAAATCCCAGGCAGGGGTCAGGCTGAAGACTGTGCTCCAGGCTGGGTTAGGGTCAGGGTCACAGAAACAGTTTTCAGGTATGAAAGACAAAATAAAAACATTACTGCGGTAATCCTCTCCATCTTGACCCTTCTGCTAACTAAACACTGGGAGACAAAGTTCTTTACCTTTCCTTGAAAAGCAGAAAAAAAAAATCAATCAAGCAAACACCTACAAATACTCCGACAATTAAAAATCTTTGAGCATTACCTGATAATGTACTCTGTGCGTGCTTGAAGGAGCTAAGTACAGATCCTGGTGGGAGAAAATTTCAGAGAGGGCGTTTCAAGACACAACACCTTGACGTATCGTTTCAGGATCTTTGATAAGTACAATAAAATAGCACGTCAACCCATCGTCCAACACGTCAACCCGCTGTCCAACACATTATTCCTTCATCCACGAAATCAACCTCGTCAATCAATCCACAACGTCCAATCCAGTGTCCAACATGTCAACCCTTCATCCAACACATCAATCCACTGTCCAACACAGTGGACAGTGGATTGATGTCCACTGTGAAGATTTCATCCAACACATCAACCTTTCATCCAACCCAACATCCAACACGTCAACCCACTGTCCAAGAGATCAAACCTTCATCCACGGAGTCAACCCACTGTCCAACACATCAAACCTTCATGCACGAAGTCAACCCACTGTCCAACACATCAAATCTTCATCCATAATGTCAAACCTTAATCCAACACATCAACCCACTGTCCAACACATCAAAGCACTGTCCACAAAGTCAATCCACTGTCCAATACGTCCACCCATTGTCCATGTCAATCTACTGTCCAACACGTAAAACCTTCATCCAACACATCAACCCACTGTCCAACATGTCCACCCACTGTCCAACACATCCACCCACTGTACAAAACACATCAAACCTTCATCCCACACGTCCACCCACTGTCCAAAACACATCAAACCTTCATCCAACACATCAACCCACTGTCCAACACGTCCACCCACTGTCCAACACGTCCACCCACTGTCCAAAACACATCAAGCCTTCATCCAACACGTCCACCCACTGTCCAAAACCCATCAAACCTTCATCCAACACATCAACCCACTGTCCAACACGTCCACCCACTGTCCAAAACACATCAAGCCTTCATCCAACACGTCCACCCACTGTCCAAAACCCATCAAACCTTCATCCAACACATCAACCCACTGTCCAACACGTCCACCCACCGTCCAAAACACATCAAGCCTTCATCCAACACGTCCACCCACTGTCCAAAACCCATCAAACCTTCATCCAACACATCAACCCACTGTCCAACACGTCCACCCACTGTCCAAAACACATCAAGCCTTCATCCCACACGTCCACCCACTGTCCAAAACCCATCAAACCTTCATCCAACACATCAACCCACTGTCCAACACGTCCACCCACTGTCCAACACGTCCACCCACCGTCCAAAACACATCAAGCCTTCATCCAACACGTCCACCCACTGTCCAAAACCCATCAAACCTTCATCCAACACATCAACCCACTGTCCAACACGTCCACCCACTGTCCAACACGTCCACCCACTGTCCAAAACACATCAAACCTTCATCCAACACATCAACCCACTGTCCAACACGTCCACCCACTGTCCAACACGTCCACCCACTGTCCAAAACACATCAAACCTTCATCCCACACGTCCACCCACTGTCCAACACGTCCACCCACTGTCCAAAACACATCAAACCTTCATCCCACACGTCCACCCACTGTCCAAAACACATCAAACCTTCATCCAACACATCAACCCACTGTCCAACACGTCCACCCACTGTCCAACCACCGTCCAAAACACATCAAGCCTTCATCCAACACGTCCACCCACTGTCCAAAACCCATCAAACCTTCATCCAACACATCAACCCACTGTCCAACACGTCCACCCACTGTCCAAAACACATCAAGCCTTCATCCCACACGTCCACCCACTGTCCAAAACCCATCAAACCTTCATTCAACACATCAACCCACTGTCCAACACGTCCACCCACTGTCCAACACGTCCACCCACCGTCCAAAACACATCAAGCCTTCATCCCACACGTCCACCCACTGTCCAACACGTCCACCCACTGTCCAAAACACATCAAACCTTCATCCAACACATCAACCCACTGTCCAACACGTCCACCCACTGTCCAAAACACATCAAACCTTCATCCCACACGTCCACCCACTGTCCAAAACACATCAAACCTTCATCCAACACATCAACCCACTGTCCAACACGTCCACCCACTGTCCAACCACCGTCCAAAACACATCAAGCCTTCATCCAACACGTCCACCCACTGTCCAAAACACATCAAACCTTCATCCAACACATCAACCCACTGTCCAACACGTCCACCCACTGTCCAAAACACATCAAACCTTCATCCCACACGTCCACCCACTGTCCAAAACACATCAAACCTTCATCCAACACATCAACCCACTGTCCAACACGTCCACCCACTGTCCAACCACCGTCCAAAACACATCAAGCCTTCATCCAACACGTCCACCCACTGTCCAAAACCCATCAAACCTTCATCCAACACATCAACCCACTGTCCAACACGTCCACCCACCGTCCAAAACACATCAAGCCTTCATCCCACACGTCCACCCACTGTCCAAAACCCATCAAACCTTCATCCAACACATCAACCCACTGTCCAACACGTCCACCCACCGTCCAAAACACATCAAGCCTTCATCCAACACGTCCACCCACTGTCCAAAACCCATCAAACCTTCATCCAACACATCAACCCACTGTCCAACACGTCCACCCACTGTCCAAAACACATCAAGCCTTCATCCAACACGTCCACCCACTGTCCAAAACCCATCAAACCTTCATCCAACACATCAACCCACTGTCCAACACGTCCACCCACTGTCCAACACGTCCACCCACTGTCCAAAACACATCAAGCCTTCATCCAACACGTCCACCCACTGTCCAAAACCCATCAAACCTTCATCCAACACATCAACCCACTGTCCAACACGTCCACCCACTGTCCAACACGTCCACCCACTGTCCAAAACACATCAAGCCTTCATCCAACACGTCCACCCACTGTCCAAAACCCATCAAACCTTCATCCAACACATCAACCCACTGTCCAACACGTCCACCCACTGTCCAACACGTCCACCCACTGTCCAAAACACATCAAGCCTTCATCCAACACGTCCACCCACTGTCCAAAACCCATCAAACCTTCATCCAACACATCAACCCACTGTCCAACACGTCCACCCACTGTCCAAAACCCGTCAAACCTTCATCCAACACGTCCACCCACTGTCCAAAACCCATCAAACCTTCATCCAACACATCAACCCACTGTCCAACACGTCCACCCACTGTCCAACACGTCCACCCACCGTCCAAAACACATCAAGCCTTCATCCCACACGTCCACCCACTGTCCAAAACCCATCAAACCTTCATCCAACACATCAACGCACTGTCCAACACGTCCACCCACTGTCCAAAACACATCAAGCCTTCATCCAACACGTCCACCCACTGTCCAAAACCCATCAAACCTTCATCCAACACATCAACCCACTGTCCAACACGTCCACCCACTGTCCAAAACACATCAAGCCTTCATCCAACACGTCCACCCACTGTCCAAAACCCATCAAACCTTCATCCAACACATCAACCCACTGTCCAACACGTCCACCCACTGTCCAAAACACATCAAGCCTTCATCCAACACGTCCACCCACTGTCCAAAACCCATCAAACCTTCATCCAACACATCAACCCACTGTCCAACACGTCCACCCACTGTCCAAAACCCGTCAAACCTTCATCCAACACGTCCACCCACTGTCCAAAACCCATCAAACCTTCATCCAACACATCAACCCACTGTCCAACACGTCCACCCACTGTCCAAAACACATCAAGCCTTCATCCCACACGTCCACCCACTGTCCAAAACCCATCAAACCTTCATCCCACACGTTCACCCACTGTCCAACACGTCCACCCACTGTCCAACACATCAATCCTTCATCCATGAAGTCCACCCTCTGTCCAACACGTCAGCTATCAAACCGCTTAATCACCACGACACCCCCCCCAACTGCTCTTCAAACCCACGCCCAGCCTCGTACCTCTTGCAGCCGATCGATATAGAGCCGACAGGTCTCCAGGTCGCAGTCTCCCCGGACCACGATGATCCCCACGGGAATGGCTGGGGGGGGGGAGGCAAAGCAAAACGTGGGCTGAGTCAGGACAGCTCCAGCTTCCGACTCAACGCAAGAGAGGGACACGATCAGACACCCCCCCCCCCCAACCCCATCCCAACGTCTTCTGTGTGCGCTCTCCCTCCCGCTCGCCAGCGCCATTACATTCCCAAACCCCCCGTTTCACGCTCCCATTCCGAACTGAGCCCATCACGTTCCCACAGGCACCGGCTTCCACAGAGTCTCCCTCCTGGACCAGCTATCCCACCACGGCCCTCTCCCTTCACTATTCACTACAGTTTCCTCACGCACCAAACCCTGCTCACTAGTGAAAAGCCTCCTTTCTCTAGTGCGCGTTTTTTGTCTGGTTGGATTTTCCGGATTTTGGACTTCACTCCTCCCTTTTCGATCTCGTCTCTCGGATTGTCTTCTCCGTTTGTCCCGGCCCTTTCTGGCTAACGGATCTCTAGCTTCGCCTCTCGACCTTGCCTCTGGATCACGATTTTGGATGGTTTGCCTCTGCATCCCGCAGAATTCACGGCTACCGCACAGGATCCCCGGAGAACTACCTGCCGGATCCCCGACAGGCTCGGTCTTCCCCCCTGGGGAGAATTCCAGGCTCATTCCACAGCTTGCTGCCTTTCAATCCCGGACTGGGAGGACAGTGGGAATATGAGCGCCGGCGTTTTCCCTGGAGGTGTCACCTGGCTGAGGGAACTCGGTGCTCCCGGAGTGAAGGAAACTCCATGCCGACAGCAAAGACGGAGACAGGGAAAGGCAGAGGGCGAGGGTGGCCCCTCTTCAGGAGATCAGGAAAATAATCGGAGTGAAGCGATCACTGGGACTTTATTCCAGCGGAAGTCAAGGCACCGTACGGCGGCGTGAGAGGAGGAGAAAGTTTTTCTCTCCTTTTTGCCTGCAGCCGTGTCCCCCTGCAGCTCCCAGCTGACAAACCCCACTGGAGCCCAGCAGGTGGGAGCCTGGCCAGTACCTGGAGGGGAGACTCCTGGGAAAGCTGAGGCTGCTGCTGGAGGAGGTGTTAGTGGGGTCAGCAGGGGGCGCTCACCCTGCGGTCTGTGTGGGTCCTCATGCCCCAGTACAGTGACGGGGACACTAGACTGTAAACAGGCGCCGTCCTTCAGATGAGACGTAAAACCGAGGTCCTGACTCTCTGTGGTCATTAAAAATCTCAGGGCGTTTCTCAACAAGAGTCGGGGTGTTACCCCAAATGTCCCCCCTGGCCTTTACCCCTCATGGCCTCCTAATAACCCCCCTCTCTGAACTGGCTCCATCCCTCTGCTCTCCTCCCCACTGAGAGCTGGTGTGTGTGAGAGGACTGGAGCATCATCCAGGTGGGGCTGCACACTGGTGGGGGTAGTGGGATTCCCCCTGACCTGGACAGAGCTCGGAGTGGAGGCTCCAGAAAAGTGCTATATATGTGAAAGGAATTATTAATTACTATTATTTTCCTTTCTTTTCTGTCATTTATCCCAGCAAATCTCTCTCCTTATAGCCAGATAACAGAAGATACAATTCCCCTTCCCACGCTGCCTGCTCTCCCGACAGCGGGAAGACTTTCCATTCTGGCCTTTCTGTATCCAAAAACGCAATTCGGAGCCACCTGTATCGCAGGGGTTGTCTTACAATTCACAGGCTCGCTCCCCGGTTTCCCAGTCGCTGCTGTCCCAGTGTGTGCAGCACCCGGAAAAACATAACATATTCAGAGGCACAGCTGTAACGAGGGGCTCGTCTCGTACAGCTGACTGTTTTGTGTGCCCTGCCATCAACGCCTGCTAATTAACCGGCAACCCTCTCCATGTGGCGTGAAAGCTGTTAATTAATTAGCTGCTCTTTCTGCATGAATCATGACAGGAAAGCTCAAGACTCTTAATTCAGTCGCACTGAGGCAGCGGGGGGTCATGAGTTCTTACTACATCAACGCGCCACGCCTCCCCGTTCTAGATAGCCGAGGAGGTGAAAGGTTAAGAAGCCGATACGATCTGGCGCGCGACGACAATACTACATACAGCAGGGAAAAGGAGCGATTATCACCCAGAAGTCAGGATAATATCAACTGTTCAATTGAATCATTATTTTATTCATGTTTATTTTTTTAATTTTATAAATGAAGTTTTCATAGTTCCCAAATAAAGGATACTCTTACTCCAAGAAATCTAAATACGAAACACATATGTGTGTATTTATGAATATATATATATAGTCAGATGTATTGATTATGTACTATTAAATGCATAAACTGCTTTTTTTTGGGGGGGGGGGGGGTGGAGGGGTGAAGATCTGTTTTTGTGGGTGTATATTTCCTGTTTTATAACCTTATTGCGATGTATGTGATCGTTTTGGAAAATACTGGAGGGTGATACAAAACAGATGAGAGAGCTCAAGACACACAATACAGAACGCTGGTCCGTTGCAGAGATTTCTCACAAGCAAGGCTAGCCCCTTATTTCTACAGCCGGGTGGACTGGGGAACCGGGGTAAAAGTAAAGTACTTTGCTCGTGATACAATAGGACTGTCTGCAGTGGGGACTTCAACACACACCCTTTTATTAGAAAATGTATTAAAAGCCATCTGAATATCTAAACATACCATATCATGTGCTCTGTATCAACCGCTGTTTTTGCTTGTTCACAGATTTGTAATAAAAATCTGAAGTGCGGGCTGGCACATTTCAGGCTCAGGGGGCGTGGCGCGAAACGAAGGGATCGCTATTTTTGTGTGCGGGTGGGGGGGGGGGCGGACGAGATGAAATTCAATTTCGTCAAACTGGGGGCGGAGAATGAGCAATTCTTTCAATTAAATTAATCTGCCGACAGGGCACTCGGGCACCGGAAATGCCTGCATCCGCGTCCCCCTGCAGCTCCCGGCTGGCAGCCCCCCCCCACTGGAGCCCAGCAGGTGTGAGCCTGGCCGGTACCTGGAGGGGAGACTCCTGGGAAAGCTGAGGCTGCTGCTGGGAGAGGTGTGAGTGGGGCCAGCAGGGGGCGCTCACCCTGCGGTCTGTGTGGGTCCTCATGCCAAGGTATAGTGACGGGGACACTAGACTGTAAACAGGCGCCGTCCTTCTGATGAGATGTAAAACCGAGGTCCTGACTCTCTGTGGTCATTAACAATCCCAGGGTGTCTCTCGAGAAGAGTAGGGGTGTTACCCCAGTGTCCTGGCCAAATTCCCCCCCTGGCCTTTACCCCTCATGGCCTCCTAATAACCCCCCTCTCTGAACTGGCTTCATCCCTCTGCTCTCCTCCCCACTGAGAGCTGGTGTGTGTGAGAGGACTGGAGCATCATCCAGGTGGGGCTGCACACTGGTGGGGGTAGTGGGATTCCCCCTGACCTGGACAGAGCTCTGAGTGGAGGGTCCAGACAGGGGCTATACAAGTGTGAAGGATTATTATTGTTATTATTATTACTACTGGAAAAGAAGTGTCAACATCAGACAGCCACAGTGGGTGTCCCATGAGCCCGTTGGAAACGATGCGCTCTCAGACACTCGCGCACCTGAAGCCCGCGCCTGGGCTACGTCGCAGACGTGCGGCTCTGGAGGCCGGGAGCGGGGTGCAGCGCGAGAGGCGGGGGTACTCACAGGCTTCGCGCAGGCGCTCCTTGTCAAACTGCAGCCCCTCGTAATCGCGCAGGCGGATCCTGTTGACCCGGAGCCTCAGCCGGTCGGGCACGGAGTGGGGGCTGAGGGCGAGAGAGAGGGGGGGGGGGGGGGATACCCATGAAAACGGGCAGGAGGAGAACCGCAGAACCGCCGAACCCCATCCTGGACCCCGACACCTTGCGGGTCGGGCCTGGACGCCCGCCGACACGCTGAAGAGAGCTCAGGGAGAAAAATCAAAGCGAGCTCCTGGTCTTCGGAGAGAAGGAGAGGGCTTGCGTGGAGAGCGCAGAGGCTACCTGGGCGCCACGTTCTGGGAAAACCCCAGGGAATCGGGCTGGGATGGGAAAATTCACCGAGCGCGCCTCCTTCCCAAATTCCGCGGGTGTTGCTCTCCGTGACGACTGAGGAAGAATTTTGGCATTGACGTTTTTTAAATGTATGAGACGGTGACTAGTTGGCTTTGAAAAATGCCCTTTACCGAGCTACAGTATGAAAGAACAACTGCAGGCACATTATTTGATGTTGTGATGCTTCAGTGCTCGAAACTGCAGAACGTCTAGCTCAATTTCACACCTTTTATCGATACACTGCCTTTCGTCTACGTACAAGGGTAAAATTGCTGCTGGAGAATAACGTAGTCAATTGCAAAAAAATGTTTGCAGAGAGGAAAACCCACTCCTCACGTGGAAATTTAGAATGTGTGAATTTGCTGTATAAAACTCCTTGCCTTTACCATCTCGGTGGAGAGGCTACTCACAGATCTGTGTGAGAGGCTGCGCTCAGACCTGCGTGATCGTATCCTCGCCACGTTCTCGTGAATAAAGGACTCTGCTTGGCCACCCCTGACCGGAGCGAAGAGTCTTCTTAGACACGATATAGTGCTGTAATGGGGAACGTTCTCAAAAAGTGCACCCTGTGATCGATCGACAAACAACGCAACAATCTTCTAGTGGAAAACGGGGAGTTAGGCTCTGAGACTCAGACATCCAGCCTGTACACCCACTTAGGAAGTATCTGGGTAAATGTATTCTTTGTTGGAAAACAGCAGCAGTGCACCGAAAAAAGAAATTCTTAGGAAATCCTTTCATGCAGAATAAGGAAAAACAATAATGTAGACTGGTTTAATCTTAACTGTGTTTGAATATGGATACACTGTAATGTACAGTAGTGGTGTAGCAGTCTTGAAATGGACCTGGGTGATTGTTGTGATATTTTTTGGTGATTTTCTTTTCCCCAGGTGTTTATTTTGGTTTTCTGCGAGTTGGGCTGTGCTTCTGCCCTGTACACTGCGTGTTGCGGTTGAATACACACCCCGTGGTGAAACACACGCGGTGTGAGAAGGGGTAAACGCCGGGTTTACCACGTCACGAGAAGCACTCCCAGGTCAGGCTCATCGCCTGTGCCGAATGCTGCCCTGTGACGTGATCTTCAGAGACACGTGCGGTGTTTGCGCAGCGACAGAAGCCCAGTCTTGGGAGGTATTTGTTAAGCCCCAGATAAAAGATCACTGTGGAGCTGGTACTGTACATACGACCTGCGCCAGAGTTTGCATGTTCTCCTGTGTCTGTGTGTGTGTGTGTGTGTGTCCTGCGATGGACTGGCGTCCCATCCAGGGTGTACCCTGCCTTAAGCCCATTGCTTCCTGGGATAGACTCTGGCTCCTCCATGACCCTGAATAGGATTAGCAGGAGTAGAAAGTGAAGGGGCATCGCCAGAAGGGGGTGAATACTTGTGAGAGGCAGGTACAGGAACTAGGAACACGTGACAGAGTGATGTCACTTCCTTTGGGGGAAGGGGGGGGGAGGGGAAGCGAGGTCAGGCAGCGGGATACTTACGCAGCGAAGGAGTCAGGGGGAGCAGACAGCCGGCGCAGGTCAGCCGCGCAGACTTTCTGTATGCTGCAGCCACAGAGGGGGCGGGTGGGGGCGGGGTTGTGGGCGGGGTCGCGGGCGGGGGGTGGGACAAGAGGAGGATGTGGGCGTGGTCACCGAGGAAGAGGCAGAGAGAAAGAGAGAGAAACACCAACAAGCACTTCAGAAACAGGAGAGCGACACCAGGTGGACATGTTGAGGATCAGCAGGAGCAGCAGGACACAGAAACCAGTCCTGAGGGTGGCCTCTAGGAAACTACTGACAGGAGGAAAGCAGAGAAGGAGGAAAGGCCACACACTGAGACAATGTTTACACGGGAGGTTAATTCAACACAAGGCAGAACTGTTACCATACTGCAGTACTGCTGCAAATTAAATTTGTCTGCTCAAATGCATGTTGTTTGGCTTCATTGTACGCGTGAAATCTCAAACACTGCCGCCCTACAAACTTTAGGAAACTATTTGATAGGAGTGTGAGCTTCCCGAGTCCTGGCTCAACTTTGAGTCTTGCACGATCTGGCTGCCCTCTTTAATTCAATGGGGAAAACAGTGTCTCACTCCTGATCCGCTGTGTTGGGGGGCTTCTGGGACAGAACTGCCCTGACTTCGCCCATCGCCCAGGAGGTAGGAAATGGGTCTGTTTTGTCAATGGCAATTGCGTCAGGATCTTTGAGACGAAAGGTACCATTCAAATGCACTTATAATCATCTGTGCATTTCCTAACCATTTTATCCACTACAGGGAGCCAGAGTCTATCCCAGCAAGTAACAGGTGCAAGGCAGGGTACACCCTGGAAGGGACACCAGTCCATCACAGGACACACACACACACACACACACACACACACACACACACACACACACACACACACCACGGGCCAGTCCATCACAGGACACACACACACACCAGGGCCAGTCCATCACAGGACACACACACACACACACACCAGGGCCAGTCCATCACAGGACACACAAACACACCTGGGCCAGTCCATCACAGGACACACACACACACCAGGGCCAGCCCATCACAGGACACACACACACACCAGGGCCAGCCCATCACAGGACACACACACTCATACCAGGGCCAGCCCATTACAGGACACACACAGACACACACTCACACCAGGGCCAGTCCATCACAGGACACACACAGACACACACTCACACCAGGGCCAGTCCATCACAGGCAACACACACACACACCAGGGCCAGCCCATCACAGGACACACACACACACCAGGGCCAGCCCATCACAGGACACACACACTCATACCAGGGCCAGCCCATTACAGGACACACACAGACACACACTCACACCAGGGCCAGTCCATCACAGGACACACACAGACACACACTCACACCAGGGCCAGTCCATCACAGGCAACACACACACACACCAGGGCCAGCCCATCACAGGACACACACACACACCAGGGCCAGCCCATCACAGGACACACACACTCATACCAGGGCCAGCCCATTACAGGACACACACAGACACACACTCACACCAGGGCCAGTCCATCACAGGACACACACAGACACACACTCACACCAGGGCCAGTCCATCACAGGACACACACAGACACACACTCACACCAGGGCCAGTCCATCACAGGCAACACACACACACACCAGGGCCAATTTTCCCAGAAGCCAACTAACCCATCAGTATGTCTTTGGACTATGAGAGGAAACCCACACAAACATGGGAAGAACGTGCAAACTCCACCCAGACAGCACCGCAGGAACTGAACCCAGGACCCCAGTGCTAGTAATAATATTATCCCATTTTCACCAGCAAAGGGGCCTTAAGACGACACTGTCCTGCTCAGGGTATCGAAGGACAACCTGAAGGAGAACAGAGGAAAAGCCAAGTGGCAGAAGACAACGCCTGTCTACCATTTTCTTTCAGCCTCCATTTCGCCTTCACATTCAGAGCAGAATCGAAAGGGAACCAACAGGGTTAATTCCACGCTGAGCAGCAGAGAGGAGAAACGCCATGTTCCAGCCATCGAGCCTCCTGCAGGAGCGCACAGACTCCGAAACAGCAGAGTTAATATGTGAAATCGAACTTCTTGTTGCTGTTGCTGCTCTGTGTTGATGTTCTTGGCGTTTCCTGCCTGTCTTTGTGTTGGAGCTGACGCGGGCAACTAAGCCTTTCATTGCACTTGTGCAGCTGACGAACAAACTGCACTGAACTGGAGGCAGTAAAGGCTTATTTATTTTAGATCGCGTCCCTTTTCTTTTCCTTTCAGCCCGGAATAGGAAAAGGCTGGAATCAGCCTCCTCTGCAGCCTCCCGCGTGCGGACGCAGCCCCCTGCTGGGACTGATACGTGCCATCGCGCGTTGAACCCCCAGGGAATTTGCGCGATCCCTGAATTCCACTATATAATCCGACGTGAATACCCATCAGTGTAACTCTACGTTCCAGGTCGTTCCTCGCTGCCTGCACTCAATGTGCTTTCATCCCCCCAAAAAATGGAATTTTGAACTCTACAGACACAAGCCCCGCCCCTACCCCTCCTTCCTCACTGCTCTACACACAGAGCCACGCCCCCTACCCCTCCTTCCTCACTGCTCTACACACAGAGCCACGCCCCCTACCCCTCCTTCCTCACTGCTCTACAGACACAAGCCCCGCCCCCTACCCCTCCTTCCACACTGCTCTACAGACACAAGCCCCGCCCCCTACTCCTCCTTCCTCACTGCTCTACAGACACAAGCCCCGCCCCCTACCCCTCCTTCCTCACTGCTCTACAGACACAAGCCCCGCCCCCTACCCCTCCTTCCTCACTGCTCTACAGACACAAGCCCCGCCCCTACCCCTCCTTCCTCACTGCTCTACAGACACAAGCCCCGCCCCCTACCCCTCCTTCCTCACTGCTCTACAGACACAAGCCCTGCCCCTACCCCTCCTTCCTCACTGCTCTACAGACACAAGCCCCGCCCCCACCCCTCCTTCCTCACTGCTCTACAGACACAAGCCCCGCCCCCTACCCCTCCTTCCTCACTGCTCTACAGACAAGCCCCGCCCCCACCCTTCCTTCCTCACTGCTCTACAGACACAAGCCCCGCCCCCTACCCCTCCTTCCTCACTGCTCTACAGACACAAGCCCCGCCCCTACCCCTCCTTCCTCACTGCTCTACAGACACAAGCCCCGCCCCCACCCCTCCTTCCTCACTGCTCTACAGACACAAGCCACGCCCCCTACCCCTCCTTCCTCACTGCTCTACAGACACAAGCCCCGCCCCCTACCCCTCCTTCCTCACTGCTCTACAGACACAAGCCCCGCCCCCACCCCTCCTTCCTCACTGCTCTACAGACACAAGCCCCGCCCCCTACCCCTCCTTCCTCACTGCTCTACAGACACAAGCCCCACCCCCCACCCCTCCTTCCTCACTGCTCTACAGACACAAGCCCCGCCCCCTACCCCTCCTTCCTCACTGCTCTACAGACACAAGCCCCGCCCCTACCCCTCCTTCCTCACTGCTCTACAGACACAAGCCACGCCCCCTACCCCTCCTTCCTCACTGCTCTACAGACACAAGCCACGCCCCCCACCCCTCCTTCCTCACTGCTCTACAGACACAAGCCCCACCCCCCACCCCTCCTTCCTCACTGCTCTACAGACACAAGCCCCGCCCCCTACCCCTCCTTCCTCACTGCTCTACAGACACAAGCCCCGCCCCCACCCCTCCTTCCTCACTGCTCTACAGACACAAGCCCCGCCCCTACCCCTCCTTCCTCACTGCTCTACAGACACAAGCCCCGCCCCCACCCCTCCTTCCTCACTGCTCTACAGACACAAGCCCCGCCCCCTACCCCTCCATCCTCACTGCTCTACAGACACAAGCCCCGCCCCCTACCCCTCCATCCTCACTGCTCTACAGACACAAGCCCCACCCCCTACCTCTCCTTCCTCACTGCTCTACAGACACAAGCCCCGCCCCCTACCCCTCCTTCCTCACTGCTCTACAGACACAAGCCCCGCCCCCACCCCTCCTTCCGCACTGCTCTACAGACACAAGCCCCGCCCCCCACCCCTCCTTCCTCACTGCTCTACAGACACAAGCCCCGCCCCCTACCTCTCCTTCCTCACTGCTCTACAGACACAAGCCCCGCCCCTACCCCTCCTTCCTCACTGCTCTACAGACACAAGCCCCGCCCCCACCCCTCCTTCCTCACTGCTCTACAGACACAAGCCCCGCCCCTACCCCTCCTTCCTCACTGCTCTACAGACACAAGCCCCGCCCCCACCCCTCCTTCCTCACTGCTCTACAGACACAAGCCCCGCCCCCTACCCCTCCTTCCTCACTGCTCTACAGACACAAGCCCCGCCCCCTACCCCTCCTTCCTCACTGCTCTACAGACACAAGCCCCGCCCCCTACTCCTCCTTCCTCACTGCTCTACAGACACAAGCCCCGCCCCTACCCCTCCTTCCTCACTGCTCTACAGACACAAGCCCCACCCCCTACCTCTCCTTCCTCACTGCTCTACAGACACAAGCCCCGCCCCTACCCCTCCTTCCTCACTGCTCTACAGACACAAGCCCCGCCCCCTACCCCTCCTTCCGCACTGCTCTACAGACACAAGCCCCGCCCCCACCCCTCCTTCCGCACTGCTCTACAGACACAGGCCCCGCCCCCCACCCCTCCTTCCTCACTGCTCTACAGACACAAGCCCCGCCCCCTACCTCTCCTTCCTCACTGCTCTACAGACACAAGCCCCGCCCCCACCCCTCCTTCCTCACTGCTCTACAGACACAAGCCCCGCCCCCTACTCCTCCTTCCTCACTGCTCTACAGACACAAGCCCCGCCCCCTACCTCTCCTTCCTCACTGCTCTACAGACACAAGCCCCGCCCCCTACCCCTCCTTCCGCACTGCTCTACAGACACAAGCCCCGCCCCCTACCCCTCCTTCCTCACTGCTCTACAGACACAAGCCCCGCCCCCTACCTCTCCTTCCTCACTGCTCTACAGACACAAGCCCCGCCCCCTACCCCTCCTTCCTCACTGCTCTACAGACACAAGCCCCGCCCCCCACCCCTCCTTCCTCACTGCTCTTCCTCACACAGAGCCCCCGTGCCCCCGCCCCCCCGCGCCGCGCCCCCCGGGGCGACTCACTCGTTCAGCAGCGGGACGGAGGTGCGCCTCTTGCTCTTCTGCACCATGTTGGCCTGGTTCCTGAGGGAGATGCGCAGCGTGGAGGGGGCCAGCCGGCAGGGCTCGCCGTCCACCTGCACGGGGATGGTCTTGAAGGTGGTCAGGGTCACCTCCCGGCACTGGTGCAGCCGCTCCCCGTGCCCGCCCACCTGGAGCGCCGCCTGCCCCCCCCCGGCCGGCGAGGGGGGAGAGAGAGAGAGAGGGTCACCGTCTGGGCGCCTCCTTCCCCGCCCAGCTCTGCTGGCCACGCCGTCGAGGATTAAAAAGACGACCCAGGATGACAGCTGGGTGAGCTCCTCCAGTCAGGACAGGAGGCTCTTCTGTACACAGAGGGTGGTGGGAGTGGGGAACAAGCTGCCCAGCCCTTTTGTTGAAGCCGATGCCCTGGCTTCTCTCCAGACACAGCTGGATGAGAACCTCCAGTCAGGACAGGGGGCTCTTCTTTACACAGAGAGTGGTGGGAGTGGGGAACAAGCTGCCCAGCCATGTTATTTAAGCTAATACCCTGGCTTCTGTCAAGACACAGCTGGATGAGCTCCTCCAGTCAGGACAGGAGGCTCTTCTTTACACAAAGGGTGGTGGGGGTGTGGAACAAGCTGCCCAGCCCTGTGGTTGAAGCCGACACCCTGGCTTCTCTCCAGACACAGCTGGGTGAGCTCCTCCAGTCAGGACAGGAGGCTCTTTACACAGAGGGGGGTGGGGGTGTGAAACAAGCTGCCCAGCCATGTTATTGAAGCCGTTACCCTGGCTTCTCTCCAGACACAGCTGGGTGAGCTCCTCCAGTCAGGACAGGAGGCTCTTCTTTACACAAAGGGTGGTGGGGGTGTGGAACAAGCTGCCCAGCCCTGTGGTTGAAGCCGACACCCTGGCTTCTCTCCAGACACAGCTGGGTGAGCTCCTCCAGTCAGGACAGGAGGGTCTTCTTTACACAAAGGGTGGTGGGGGTGTGGAACAAGCTGCCCAGCCCTGTGGTTGAAGCCGACACCCTGGCTTCTCTCCAGACACAGCTGGGTGAGCTCCTCCAGTCAGGACAGGAGGCTCTTCTTTACACAGAGGGTGGTGGGGGTGTGGAACAAGCTGCCCAGCCATGTTATTGAAGCCG
The DNA here is from genome assembly GCF_055471065.1 of Atractosteus spatula. Taxonomy (NCBI): domain Eukaryota; kingdom Metazoa; phylum Chordata; class Actinopteri; order Semionotiformes; family Lepisosteidae; genus Atractosteus; species Atractosteus spatula. Next base: position 2,825,671 of record NC_142713.1, read on the forward strand.
ATACCCTGGCTTCTGTCAAGAAACAGCTGCTCACAGCTCTTTGTGTCAGCTTGCCACCATAGATCTCTCAACCAACTGGCTCAACCAGTGTAAAAAAACACATGTAAAAAAAAAAAATCGCACTGTATATTAATGAAACATATGGTTTTACTTTAATTACCTTAATTGCATTCTAGGCACTAAAAGCTTCATTTCCAGGAGTAAACCGTGAAAGTTTAGACGATGGGATGATGGTCAACCACGATGAAGACAGTAAATGAAAAGAAGGTCTCCTATCTTAACCTTCCTAAAGATTCTGCACAAAGGTCACAGATACAGTGCCTGGGCTGAGAAAACAGCCACTGTCCAGCCAGACACCTTATCATTAGCACATTGTCTCACGACAACGACACGATTACATCGGTTTTTAAAACCAGCGAGGTGCACAACTTCCCCTCCCCAAAAAAAAACCCCGACGGGATCCTCCATTTCTTTACCATGCAGGAACATTCCAGCGGATCCCTGGATATTTCTGTTCCTTGCCTTGTGGGCGATACTCACCAGCGAGGCCATGGTGAAGCCGATCACCTCTATGCAGCCATCATCGTGGCGCTGGGGCTCGAAGTCCCGGTGATCGCCGGTGTTGCCCCAGGGCATGGTGCCCGCGCAGTACCTGAAAGCAACAGATCGCAGAACGTGAGCGTTCAAAGTCCAGCAGTATCACCCCCCCCCTGGAGGTGGGACCTCACTACATATCCAGCACTGCGATATTACAAGGGTCCTGCGCCCTGTGTCCTGGCCAGATTTCCAAACGTTTCCCCGAGCGTTGACGGAAATTGGACTATTGGGAGTTCAGGGGTCGGTGGGGAAAAGCAGGGAGAACACGTCTGGAAGCTGCGATGCCTTTGTGCGGCTCGGGGCACGTCTGGTGACAGATCCAGCCTCGCTGGTGTCAAGAGCTGTGGGCTACGTCCACCTTAGGACTGTGTCTAACTATAGGACTGGACTGATTGGCAAGGAAATCTGTGGTCATTAACAATCCCAGGGTGTCTCTCGACAAGAGTAGGGGTGTCACCCCAGTGTTCTGGCCAAATTCCCCCCCTGGCCTTTACCCCTCATGGCCTCCTAATAACCCCCCTCTCTGAACTGGCCTCACCCCTCTGCTCTCCTCCCCACTGAGAGCTGGTGTGTGTGAGAGGACTGGAGCATCATCCAGGTGGGGCTGCACACTGGTGGGGGTAGTGGGATTCCCCCTGACCTGGGAAGAGCTCGGAGTGGAGGGTCCAGACAGGCGCTATACAAGTGTAAGGAATTATTATGATTAATTATTATTATCTTCCTGTCCTAACCCAAGCTTACTGTCTCCTGTTACAAGGTCACGGATGATGTCAGTGATATTGCATGAGGATCCAAGCAAGGGGAGCATGGCCGCCCGCCCGCCTCAGGCATCTTTGCTCTGGAATCCGAGATCCGTGAGCTGCGGACCCACCTGGGAATGTTTAAGAAGACGATGCACTGGAACTTCAGCTCCTGGATCTTGGGAGTCAGGTCTGTGCCATCACACTGGGGGAGGAAGGGAAACAAGGCACTGTCGTTCTGCGGGATGCAGCAGGAACGCGGGAGACGCGTTTTTAAATGTTTCCACAGGCTGACGCAATTGTGTGTCAACACTGTACACCTCGACAAAGAAACCCTTATAAATAATATAGATCAATAATCATCTTTCTAAATCACGTAAATGTATATAAATTGAGGCTGGCTATGTCCTTTTACAAAACCCATGCCTCTTCTCTCACATCAAAGCGCAAAGGAAACAAAAAGCATTTCTCGACTCACAACAACTTTGACGTGTTTGGCCAAGTCCCGGGAGCTTCTCTGGAGGAAGTCTGAAAAGGCGGCCTGTGGACACACAGGACGTCGAGCTCGTTAGTCAAACCGTCTAAAGGCTCTACCCTGGGCGGACGCACACTTATCGACGACGTGTGCTTCACCCCAAACTTTTTTGGGGGGGATTACCACACACACACACACAAATGTTTTGTTTTTTTATGTCGACCGGAATTTATATTACAAGGACAAAGGGGAAAACAGCTCCTCACCCCTGCGTAGAACATCTTGTTCCGAAAGCGACTGTTGAACTTCTCGGGGTTGGCTTCTGCAAAAAAACAAGGAACCGCAGGAAACTGTCAGCCTGCCCGTCCCCCAGAGCATGATGGGAAGAGTTCACGGCATCAGGACTTCCGGTGATCTTAAAAGCCATGTTAAGCTTTCTGTCGAAAAACCCCAGGACCCTCCTGGTTCTTCAGCATCAACCGATGACCCTAGTAGAAGCTATTTTCTAGCTTCTAATATTTCTAATATTCACTGTTTTTGTAACCCCTAACTGTAACGATATTTAAAAGCCTGTATTACGATTGGCACGGATATTTAGAGGAACAAACACTCTTCGGTGGCAGTGCAGTTAAAAGTGAGAGCAGGAGGCACTTCTTTACACAAAGGGTGGCGGGAGTGGGGAAAAAGCTACCCAGCCACATGCCTGAAGCTGAAGGTTTGGCCTCGTTCAAGAAACAGCACAATGAGATCCTGGGATCAATTAACCACCGGCTACTTGAGTCCTAAGAGCCCCCGTTTGATGAAGTTTGATGAAGAAACATCTTCTAAACTTGCCCTGGGTTTTACGGTTGTGTGATGATCAATACTGTTCTCTTGTGGCTGGGCATTTCTGGGCATGTATTACGTGCGGAACAACACTAACAAATATTGTTTAATTCTCTATAATATTAAATAAATTTACACTTATGTTCCAGTTGCTCTTCAGATTTTTCCCGGGCAAGAGATTTGACAGACACCCTCCCCACACACACAGACCATGACTTGAAAGGTTCAGGGCTTGAACATGGGGGTCTGTCACGTCACTCAAAATTCCCCCTCGGGCTCTGCTTCCTACCTCTGGATTCGTGGAACTCCAGCGTGACATGGGCATCGAACCCCAGGCTGAAGTAATTGTTGAAAACGCTCAGGGGAAGCTGCAAAAAAACAACACAAGTTTTGAAGGAGAGACGGTGTCGAGGTCAAGGGGTCAAAGGTCAAAGGCCAGGAAAGGTCAAAGGTAAGGGGTGGTAGAAGTTTTAACCTGATAATATTATTGGAGTCCCTGGTAAGAGAAATACACCCTTACCTCTTTTAACAAATGTTCTTTTTATGAACATTTGATACTACGCAGCATATTAATTGTTATGCAAATAACTTCAAAGCTATATTACGACACAGACCGCAGGGTGAGCGCCCCCTGCTGGCCCCACTCACACCTCTCCCAGCAGCAGCCTCAGCTTTCCCAGGAGTCTCCCCTCCAGGTACTGGCCAGGCTCACACCTGCTGGGCTCCAGTGGGGTTTGTCAGCTGGGAGCTGCAGGGGGACGCGGCTGCCGGACGGTGGTGGAACCCACCTTGTGTACGCCTTCCTCCTGGTCCCCCAGCCTGCGGGCCGAGCCCCTCTGCACCTCCAGGTTCCAGCGGTCCAGCTGCACGACGTTGCCGTCCTCCACGTGGCACAAGATCTTGGACACGGGCTCGTCGGTGTAGCCCTGCGGATCGTGGGGGGGGGGGGGACACGGCAGAGATAAAGAGCACCCCGCGTTCTCCTCAGCTGTTCAAGGGGTGCAAGTCTGGCTCGGGCCTGGGGTCACCGCTCCCGATCTGGCTTGGGGGCATTGAAACAGGGAGGGCCGCAGTAGGTCATAGGTCACAGGTCAAGGGCGTTGCCCTCCCCCGTGTGCGGAGGCAGGGTTTGTAACCACGAGACCTGGTGATCACAAGTGGCTCCGCCGTATGGGGTGGGCGTAAAAGACAAAATCAGGGGCGATTCAAATTTCATGTGCCGAAAACGCCTGGAGTGGCACGGTGGTGCATGGCTGTCTTGCAGCGGTGGGGCCCTGGGTTCGATTCCCGACCTTAAACCTGATCTGCGTGGAGTCCGCAGGGGCAGGTGGGTTTCCTTGCTATGGTCTGAAGCCATGCTGGAGAGTTAACTGGCTTCCAGGCTGTCTGCCTCCAGTTAGGTTTTGCGATGTGCTTGCTGGCGCACCTCACTGCGAAGGTCTGTGCACGGGTACAGTATGTGTGCGTGGGACAAATGCATGATTACAAATTCGATTTTGTGCTACTTATGCATCCACCCACAGGCTGATTATAATACCAAAAAGAGCTGGGACAACAGTGGGCTTTCAATTCTAACAGATAATACACGTTAAATGCTTTTTTTGCCTTTAAAATATGAAAATGTACAGATTTATCAAATCTTCCACTAACACTCCCATCAAAGCAAACCATGGCGGTGTTTGAGAACCACAGTTAAACGAGATCATACTCAGACTCCAGGCTGCACTAAGTTAAAGCTTCCTATATCTAAACCGTATACTAAATCAGGCGGAAAACTGGTGCACATTTCCAGTGAGCTGCAAAGACGCAGACAGCGGGCTATGTTGGGCACAGTGCAGAATGGCCTCGTCAAACACTAATGAGGGGACTCACCCCGCCCCAGTTCAGAGTTCTCGCCAGGTCATTTCCTGTGCCCAGAGGAAGTACCGCCACTGGCGGCTGGGGGTTCATCTGCAGCTCGTCCAACGCAGACAGGATCCATCCCACCTGACAAAAAACACACCCAACACCCAGTGTGACGGCCTCACCAGCGCACCCCAGTTGGGGTTAGCAAGATCACAGCTCCCCACACCAGTTTGCTCAGACTGGACTGGACTGGACTGGACAGGCACCTCCTGGCTAAAATATGCCAGAGTAGAGGAACCAGGTGATGCTATATTGAAAAGGGAGGAGTTTACCTCATTAAGGAGCAGCAAGTCTGATGAACTGTGATTTAAGTTCAAATACAATTTTATGAAACATTCTCGCATGTCTTGATGCATGAAGCTTACTAAGATCCTAAATTTGACTGTCTTCCAACCCCCCTATATAATAAAATACATTACATATTAACATTAATATTTAATTATATCACTCACTAAAAAGTGCATCTCCAGCTCCTCTCTGAATTTTACACTCTGAGCTACAGCTGCGTCTCCCCTCTGAACGCTGCACCCTGGTCTGGGAGCTACAGCTGCGTCTCCCCTCTGAACGCCGCACCCTGGTCTGGGAGCTACAGCTGCGTCTCCCCTCTGAACGCCGCACCCTGGTCTGAGAGCTACAGCTGCGTCTCCTCTCTGAACGCCGCACCCTGGTCTGGGAGCTACAGCTGCGTCTCCCCTCTGAACGCTGCACCCTGGTCTGAGAGCTACAGCTGCGTCTCCTCCCTGAACGCTGCACCCTGGTCTGGGAGCTACAGCTGCGTCTCCTCCCTGAACGCTGCACCCTGGTCTGGGAGCTACAGCTGTGTCTCCTCCCTGAACGCTGCACCCTGGTCTGGGAGCTACAGCTGCGTCTCCTCCCTGAACGCTGCACCCTGGTCTGAGAGCTACAGCTGTCTCCTCCCTGAACGCTGCACCCTGGTCTGGGAGCTACAGCTGCGTCTCCTCCCTGAACGCTGCACCCTGGTCTGAGAGCTACAGCTGTCTCCTCCCTGAACGCTGCACCCTGGTCTGGGAGCTACAGCTGTGTCTCCTCTCTGAACGCTGCACCCTGGTCTGAGAGCTACAGCTGTGTCTCCTCTCCAGCCCTGATATTCCTAGTAAATGCACTTCACTCCCTGAAACACATTTTTTTTCTTAAGTTTTTACCGTTCCATCACCTCCACATGCCAGAATTCGCAGGTTTGGCACTTTCCTGTACAGCTCCAACCTGTAAACACAGGAACGGTGAGATCTGTTACATCGTGGGCAGTTTGGACAGCGGCTCCATTTTATTCCAAGGATCGAAAAACCGAAAGGCCTGCTGGAGTAGCTTCCCTAGAAGGATCCATAACAGAATTCTGGACGGCTTTTACTTTTCTAGTTCAACTGGATTTGAAAAGCAACGTGATCACTAACAAGACACAGCCCAGGCCGAGAGACAGCTCTCTCGTTGGCTCGATTTACATCGGGAGTGTGAGCTGGGCGCTGTCCGCCGTCTGTGACACCACCTCTTCACAGCTCAGATGCTGAGGGTGGCTGGGCTGGTCAGGAAGTGGCACTCATTGGTCGCACTCCTGCTCTCCGATGTATTAACACTCCCTGGCTGCTCACGGCTCTGTGCAACTTTTCCAGCTCCCCCGACCCTCCCTCCTCCCCAACTTCGCCCTGGCAGCTGCCTCCCTGGCTCATTCCTCATACGCGAGGGAGAGGCTGAGGCAGCGCTGATCTCAGGCCTGCGCCATCATAACCTCTAAGGCTGAAGGAATAAGCCCGCCACCCCCTTTATAGACGTCGGCTCCTTTCACCCTTATTAGAATTGGACCGAACTACTGAAGAGGCACTGGTGGCCCAGTAGGGGGCGCTCTTCACTCAGTATGGAGTTGTGTTGTTTTTTGCGCGTGGTGCAGAGTCTGTGAAGGATTCATGAGGGTGTTGGGGTTTTTTTTTCCCCATAGTTACCAAATCTGACATCAACACATCCGGACAGAAGACGCACAACGGCAAGAACACACAAGCTACAGGTGTGGGAGGAAGAACGGCGATAAAGCCCCTACTCACCCTTCCTTCGGTCCACCCTGAGAAAGGTCGAACACCTGTCGGGGATTCAGAATCCACATAAAGCTCTGGAGCACCTTGGTACCCTGGTACGGACAAGGAGGACAGGTGTCATTGCGGGTCAGACACTATTGACGGGGGGGGGGGTTAGCACAGGTGAGGTGCAGAGAGACAAATAAAGGTTAATTCCACGCTGAGAAGCGGAAAGGAGAACCCCAGCGTTTCTACCGCTGAGCCTCATTCAGGAGCAGAAGTAGTAGATCACTGAAGGAGGCTCGACAGCTCACGCCAGATCTCTGGGAAACACGCCTCGGGTACCTTGGGTCGGGGGGAGGTGCGGGGGGTGGAGGTTTAGGGGTACCTTGTGTCGGAGGAGGGGTGGAGGTTTAGGGGTACCCTGGGTCAGAGGAGGGGTGGAGGTTTAGGGGTACCTTGTGTCGGAGGAGGGGTGGAGGTTTAGGGGTACCTTGTGTCGGAGGAGCGGTGGGGGGGTGGAGGTTTAGGGGTACCCTGGGTCGGAGGAGCGGTGGGGGGGTGGAGGTTTAGGGGTACCTTGTGTCGGAGGAAGGGTGGAGGTTTAGGGGTACCTTGGGTCGGAGGAGGTGTGGGAGTTTAGAGGTACCTTGGGTCCGAGGAGTGGTGGGGGGGTGGAGGTTTAGGGGTACCTTGTGTCGGAGGAGGGGTGGAGGTTTAGGGGTACCTTGGGTCGGAGGAGGTGTGGGAGTTTAGGGGTACCTTGGGTCCGAGGAGTGGTGGGGGGGTGGAGGTTTAGGGGTACCTTGTGTCGGAGGAGGGGTGGAGGTTTAGGGGTACCTTGGGTCGGAGGAGGGGTGGGAGTTTAGGGGTACCTTGGGTCCGAGGAGTGGTGGGGGGGTGGAGGTTTAGGGGTACCCTGGGTCGGTGGAGGGGTGGAGGTTTAGGGGTACCTTGTGTCGGAGGAGGGGTGGAGGTTTAGGGGTACCTGGTGGCGGAGGAGGGGTGGGGGCTGGGGTGCGGACTCACCTGGTTCCCCCCACTCTTCGGATTCACGAAGACCACGACGGGCTTCATCAGCGGGCAGGGCATGGGCTTGAGCAGGAAGGGCCGCCACTTCGACTCCTGCGGGAGCACAGGGGGTCTGAGCGAGACACGGGACTCGCCGCCCCACCGTCCCCTGACGTCCCGCCGTCCGAGCCGGGGGACCGCCTGTCCGGACCGTCCCCGGACACGCCCTCCTTGTCCGTCCTCCAGTCCCCGCCCGAGAGACGCTTACATGTGGTCTAAAAACGATTTCCTCCCCCCTTATTCCTTGTTCCCCACTGGTTGATTGTCGGTGAGAGGGAGAGAGATAGTGTGTCGATTGTGGCCGGTGTCGTGGTGGTCAACAAGTGTGCGATTTAATAGACACTAGTATAAATCACCCCCCCCCCCCACCGCCATGATAATATAGTGTCCTCGTTTCTGAATGTTTAGACACAGTGACCTTATCGCTCCCACTCCTTCGGGAGCCCAACCAGGAGACGTCTACTCACGTCCGTCCCCTTCTTGCTGGTCCTCCGCTTGAACGACGTTCGCTTTTTCCGGCGGCTCGAGTTCTTAAAGGAATTCTGGGAAAACAGGAGAGGAAACGGCGCGTGCCTGGGTCTGATGCAACGGCAGCCATAGTGCTCCAGTCCGCTCCCCACACACCAGCTCCCAGTGGGGGGGAGAGCAGAGGGGTGGAGCCAGTTCAGAGAGGGGGGTTATTAGGAGGCCATGAGGGGTAAAGGCCAGGGGGGGAGATTGGCCAGGACACTGGGGTAACACCCCTACTCTTGTCGAGAGACGCCCTGGGGTTTTTAATGACCACGGAGAGTCAGGACCTCTGCACAGGATCCTCAAGTTCTTCGGAATGGAGCGGTGGCTCTGTGGCTCAGGACCTGCGCCTGTGGCTGGGAGGTTGCCGGTTCGAATCCCGCGGCCGGCAGAGGAATCCTACTCCATGGGGCCCCCTGAGCGAGGCCCTTCACCCCAGCTGCTCCAGGGGTGTTGTATAAATGGCTGACCCTGTGCTCTGACCCCCAGCTTCTCTCCCTGTCTGTGTGTCTCATGGAGAGCAAGCTGGGGTCTGAGAAAAGACATGTTCCTAATTCCTACCATTCCTGATGTTACGTTTACTGGCACGAACATAACAAAGCCCCAGCTCTGCACCCCGAAATCTGAAATCTCCCCTCCCAACCGGGACGTCCCGTACCTGGGGCTTCTTGACTTTGATGATCCAGGAGGGTGGGACGATGACCCCAGCGTGGGCCCCCAGGGAGCAGGGCTCCTCGATCTGGTGCAGCATGAAGCAGGTGACCTTGTTGTGAAACTGCCGGGGGGAGAGAGCAGAGTGACAACGTGAGCCGCAGGGGGGCCACGCGACTACGCCTCCCTCCCCGCGCTGAACGGCCCACACTGGCGACGGGAGACGAGCAGACCGGTTATTAAATCTCGCTCGTAAAAATAAATCCATCGACGGGAGAGGAAAAATGGATACACTCCTCGTGAAGCACAAAATCGTGAGCTTTGTGAAAATACTGCAAGTCGTCACTCTGTTATAAACCCCCTAGTCTCACCACAGGCGAGAGCGAGAGTTGGTGAGAGTCGTGACGCGAGGCAGCCCTTCCTGCTCACTAGTCCCTGTGATGGACGAGTGGATAAGTACAGGTTGTGCAGCAGACATTTCACTGCAGGAATGTTCCAACCTGATCTGCAGGCGGAGTTAACAAGTAAGTAGTATTTATCAGCAAAACAAAGAGCGATATTTCTACTGGATTAAAAGAGCTGGATTCACAAGCTGGAGTCACAGGGCTGCTTCACCCCACCGGAGGTCTCGTTAGCCTGGTTCTGAATCACAAAACATGGCGCTGCGCAGACCTGGACATGTCCTCCGTTTTGTGATGGAAATTGGAGGTTTTACACGTTACTGTGGCACATTTTACTTTCACTGCGGTGAAGCAACAAAGCAGCAGCAGTAAGACTTCTTCAGCTCGAGACGTGCTTTTCCCAACACACCAGATCAATTTAAAATAACCTGCTCTCATAGCGCAGAGCAGGAAATAACATTGACTCCAGCCTGCAGCCATGCGGTTGGTGTGAAAAAGGTTTGACTCCGCTGTTCACACAATTTTGGAACATTTTGGCCACAAATTCATTAGCTCTGCAGAACACGGTTGGAAGGCATGGAACTTACTGCTTGCTTGCACCATGAGCAGCTGATAGCAACGATCTCTTTGCTGTGGAAGGAGAATTTCTGCTGGAAACTCTGGGGAGGAGACAGGAAGCAGAGTAAACAATTCCAGTTCAACCCGTGACGATCTGACAGGTTTTACGGATCAAACAGCATTATGCCATGTTGTCCCACGCAGTTCATCACCTGGGTATAATTTCATAGAGGGAGGCACAGAAATGAAGATTTCTCATGCAGAAACGCGACCCCCTCAAGACGAAGGCTGGTTTCAGCCTGTACAAACACTAGTGTTGGGGCACGACACACCCCTCGGTTCAGGACACTGAAGGGAGATCACAGGCCTCAGTCACAAAGAGTGTCTTACAAAAAGTGCCAAGGCTGTCTCATTGTGCCCAATAGCCACATGGTCTTATTCAGAATGATGATTTTAAGACTTGAGCAAGGGAATCTTTAGCATACAATTAACATCGCAGCAGCATATTAAGAGAAGATCACTTTATTGGCCATTTACAATGTCTTGCATGAGGAATGTGTCTTTTCTCAGACCCCAGCTTGCTCTCCCTGAGACACACAGACAGGGAGAGAGAAGCTGGGGGTCAGAGCGCAGGGTCAGCCATTTATACGGCGCCCCTGGAGCAGCTGGGGTGAAGGGCCTCGCTCAGGGGGCCCAACAGAGTAGGATTCCTCTGCCGGCCGCGGGATTCGAACCGGCAACCTCCCAGCCACAGGCGCAGGTCCTGAGCCACAGAGCCAGCGCACCGCCGGATGTACGGGATTTCTCCCACTCAAACTGTCCCAAAATGGGGACCATAGGAGGACCAGTAAACCAGACAGTCTCCTATTCCATGTAAATGCATGGATCATGGATCATGGATCATGGATCATGCACTTGTGGTACGCTTGGGGGGATCAGCTACATGAGAGCTCCCAGCCTCATGGAGAGCAAGCTGGGGTCTGTGAAAAGACAAATTGCTCATGCAAGAAACTGTATAGGGCTAATAAAGTGATCTTCTCTTAACATGCTGATGCAATGTTAAAATTAATATAATAATAATAATAATAACAATAATAATATTATCAGCCTGTATCATTCCCCTTTCTACAGCGTCAAACCTGGGGTTTGTCAACTGTATTACGTCGTCCTTAGTTACGCAGGAGAAGGTCAAACACCAGGTGACCAGGGCCACAGTGAGACATAGCACACGGCTCCTCTAGAACACTGTAGACGTTGGAGTTTTCTGTGGTCTCTGTCAGGTTGGACCTTAGGGGAGCCTTACATTCAGGTTATCATCCTAAATCAGGGGGTGTCCAGTCCTGGTCCTGCAGGGTCAGTGTTTCTAGAGATCTTCACCAGCCCTGCAGGAGCAGGACAGGTGACCTCTGACCCTCGTCAACACTTCAGTTGGGAATGAAGGGGTACACCGCACTGTGCCCGAGCTGTACCTTTCCACACTGCCTGCACTTCCCCTCCTGTCGGCGGCGATGGACCCAGTGGTGACGGACAATATTTTGCTGCAGAACGAGAAACACAAAATGAAAGGAACACCTAAACATTGTGCACTGACCTCAGATCTCCCTTGACCATTCAAAACCCACAAAACACACATCCTCCACCTTAACCTGAATGTGTGTCTGTGTGTGTGTCCTGTGATGGACTGGCCCTGGTGTGAGTGTGTGTGTGTCTGTCTGTGTGTGTCCTGTGATGGACTGGCCCTGGTGTGAGTGTGTGTGTGTCTGTGTGTGTCCTGTGATGGACTGGCCCTGGTGTGAGTGTGTGTGTGTCTGTGTGTGTCCTGTGATGGACTGGCCCTGGTGTGAGTGTGTGTGTGTGTCCTGTGATGGACTGGTGTCTCGCCCAGGGTGTATCCTGCCATGTGTTTGTTGCTTGCCTGGGCTCTGGCCTCCCTGCAATCCTGAACTGGTTAGAAAATGGTTTGTCGTGAAATTTTGATCTGATTTTGCTTTGACATTGTCAGATGTCCTCCAGGCTGCTGAGCACTGACTCTCGTCCACACACTGTATCCTTCGCTTTTCCAGACTATCAAGACTCCCTGTCCTCAAACTATCAGGGGTTACTGCATAGGGGAGCTCTCCTTCTGTACCCCTCTTGAACAGTTATATCTCACTTGACACTTAGAGAACGGCAAGACTTTGTCCTTTTGCACATTTGTCTCTGGGTGTGAAACAGCGTGAAGGTGTCGTTTGGAACTTGATCTGGATCTGAGATTGTGGTTTACAGCAAAAGAAATGTACTGCACTCTTCAGCAGAACATTCTCAGGTGCAAGAGGATGGTAAATCTGATTCTGGCACAAGAAAAAAGAGATTACATCTCTCAGACATCTTGATCCTCCCTCTCGGAAAGTTGGTTTACACCGAAAACTGATCTGCAAGAGACGGAGACAGAGAGAGAACAGTCATGAGATGAGCAGTAGAGACCTCATGCACAAGACCTCCTTAAATGGGAGAAAGCTGGTTATCTTGCAGAACCAAGTGCTCTCAGATTTTTCATTTTCATGATCAATCTAACGATCGAATTCTTCTGGACTAAGGGGGCAGTGTCTGTACCTGTGCTCTTACTCCTTCATGAGCCAATCAGAGCCTCCAGGCAGGGTCCTGGCTCTAGGACGGGGGTGTCCAGTCCTGCTCCTGGAGGGTCAGTCAGTGTCTCTACAGGTCTTGACTCCTTCATGAGCCAATCAGAGCCTCCAGGCAGGGTCCTAGCTCTTGGACAGGGGTGTCCAGTCCTGCTCCTGCAGGGTCAGTCAGTGTGTCTGCAGGTCTTCACTCCTTCATGAGCCAATCAGAGCCTCCAGGCAGGGTCCTGGCTCTAGGACAGGGGTGTCCAGTCCTGGTCCTGCAGGGTCAGTCAGTGTCTCTACAGGTCTTGACTCCTTCATGAGCCAATCAGAGCCTCCAGGCAGGGTCCTGGCTCTAGGACAGGGGTGTCCAGTCCTGGTCCTGGAGGGTGCATGTGTCTTCAGATCTTTCTGGATTTTAATGATCCAGTCAGACCAAGCACCCGTTTCAAGGGGTGATGTCATTACTTTGGAGTAAGAGCACAGTTACAGAATCAGGTACGCCCAGGAGGAGGCGTACCTGTTCTCTTGAGTAAGAACACTAGTACAGACTCACCCAGGGAGGGGCAGCACCTTTAATAATAATAATAATAATAATAAGTGCTTATCTGGACCCTCCACTCGGAGCTCTTTCCAGGTCAGGGGGAATCCCACTACCACCACCAGTGTGCAGCCCCACCTGGATGATGCTCCAGTCCTCTCACACACACCAGCTCTCAGTGGGGAGGAGAGCAGAGGGATGGAGCCAGTTCAGAGAGGGGGGTTATTAGGAGGCCATGAGGGGTAAAGGCCAGGGGGGAAATTTGGCCAGGACACTGGGGTAACACCCCTACTCTTGTCGAGAGACACCCTGGGATTGTTAATGACCACAGAGAGTCAGGACCTCGGTTTTACGTCTCATCTGAAGGACGGCGCCTGTTTACAGTCTAGTGTCCCCGTCACTATACTGGGGCATGAGGACGCACACAGACCGCAGGGTGAGCGCCCCCTGCTGGCCCCACTCACACCTCTCCCAGCAGCAGCCTCAGCTCTCTCAGGAGTCTCCCCTCCAGGTACTGGCCAGGCTCACGCCTGCTGGGCTCCAGTGGGGGGGCTGCCAGCCGGGAGCTGCAGGGGGACACAGCTAGCTGCCGGGTCTCTCACTTCCACGAGTAAGGAGAGCACGGGCTGAAAAGGCAGACAGGGACCCGAGCCCTCCGGGCGTGCAGTACCTTCTCCAGCTGCTCCATGCAGGCCGTGTGCACCACGATCTTGCACGCCGCGCATTTCCTCCGGGGCGCTGACTTCTTAAAAAAGAGAGAGATCACAGTGACGGTGAGAGTCCGCCGACTGGCACCTCTGTCTCAGTGGGGCTGTGATCCCACTCAGCAGGGCAGGACAGCTCCACTGAGACACAGAAGTACAGTATCAGCCATGAGCTCTCTCAAGCCCCTGTTCTTTTTATCAGAGGCCGTCTCCAAAAATCTGTACCTTTCCTAGGCTGTGAAGGATCTCAGTAACGCAAGCATCCAAACTATTTGAGAAACCCCACATTCTTTGGCTCTGTTTTATTTGACCACAGTAATAAAGGGTTCTGTAAATGAGCTTTTGCTTTGAGATTAAATCAGCTCATCTGGTTATGCAGTTTTGCTGTTTCCTGCTTGATTGTCATGTACCGGACAAGTCGTTTTTGTGGTGAACCTAGGAAAACTACAAGGTTGTATCCATTTCTATCCAGCGCTGCTCAGTGCAGACAGCACCTGGTTCTGATCCATTGTTCACTCAGGACAGCTCAGGGTTCTGATCCGTAGCTCAGTGCAGACAGTCCCAGGGTCTGATCCACAGTTTGATACTGACAGCCCCAGGTTTTGATCTACAGATCAGTCTGGACAGCCCTGGTTCCGATCCATAGTGCAGTCCAGACAGCTCCAGGTTCTGATCTACAGATCAGTCAGGACAGCTCCAGGTTCTGATATGCAACTCAGTCTGAACAGCCCCAGGTTCTGAGCCTTAGCCCAATCCATACATCTCCAGGTTCTGATCCACAGCACAGTCTGGGCAGCCCCAGGTTCTGATCCACAGTTCGATACTGACAGCGCCAGGTTTTGATCTACGGATCAGTCCGGCAGCCCTGGTTCTGATCCACAGCTCAGTCCAGACATCCCCAGGTTCTGATCCACAGCTCAGTCCAGCCAGCTCCATGTTCTGATCCATAGGTCAGTACAGACAGCTCCGGGTTCTGATCCACAGCTCAGTCCAGACATCCCCGGGTTCTGATCCACAGGTCAGTCCAGCCAGCTCCAGGTTCTGATCCACAGCTCAGTCCAGACAGCCCCGTGTTCTGATCCACAGCTCAGTCCAGACAGCTCCGTGTTCTCATCCATAGCTCAGTCCAGACAGCCCCAGGTTCTGATCCACAGCTCAGTCCAGACAGCCCCGTGTTCTGATCCACAGCTCAGTCCAGACAGCTCCGTGTTCTCATCCACAGCTCAGTCCAGACAGCCCCAGGTTCTGATCCACAGCTCAGTCCAGACAGCCCAGGGTTCAGGAGTGGGAGAAGCGATCATGATCTGACGGTCTTGTGCAGGAAAGCTCTGCCTTCTCACACACAAGCATCTGAGCTCCCTGTCAGCAGCCTCACCTCTAGAGAAACAGGAGGCCGTCTCGTCTTCTAACTACACCTCACGCTGCGGACAGAGATCTACAGTACAATCTGACTCCACGCCTCTTCAACAGGATCATTCACAGGCCCGGAAACAGGGCCGGATCTCCCATGAGGCTCTGCAGGCACAGTGCCCAGGTGCCCACGAAATCGTCAGGGCCCACGGAGGAGGGAAACACGAGCGACTGACAAGAAACGAGCTGGAACAACAGGCTTGCGGTGGACTCCAGGTGCTCCAGACCAGTGATCAGACGCGGTCCAGCGGCTGTCCTAGAGACTGGAAGTGTCGAAGTGACGGGCGCTCGACTCGCTCCGTCAGTCGCGCGGTTTGGCACGAGAACAGTTCGAAGTGCGTCACGTCCGTCGACGCCGTTCAACTGGCGTTTCCCCCCTCTCTCTGCGCATGGCGGAGTGGAAGTGCCCGGGGGCCTACGGACACCACAATCCTGCCTGGAAAGTGTCACTGTTGGCAGAACGTACTTGATTCGTCCAGGAAACGTCCTCTGTAGTTATCGAGAAGCCAAGCGCCAGGCGGCAGGCAGCTGTCAGCCACTCAGGGGCCTGATGGGAGAGGCGAGTGGGCCGGGAGAGCCTTCCCACACTCCCCCGCTCTCTCGGCGTGGGCACGGGGCTGAGAGCTGCAATCCAGGGCCACGCAGCCCAGCGCTGCATCGGGTGGGTGTGTGTTAAAAAATCCCAAAACAGCGGCTCGATTTGACAAAAGGCTAAAGCTCACCGAGTTGAACGAGCGGCTCTAAACGGGACCTAAACACCGCAGAATAGCAGCGGCTGCTGGCGATGCGCTGGAACGGCTGTGCTGGCCACCCGCAGGAGAGTGGGAGGTAATCGATCAGTTCCACCCGCTGCTGAATGAAATCGCACCCGCGGCCGAAGTTTTTAAATCCCGACCTCAGGACTTGCTTGCCCTCCGAGGCCGTCGGCTCCGAACCCAATTCCTTCGGTATCGTCATTCGGAAGCTGTTGTTTTTATTGTTCCTGTCTGCTGCTGCACATTTTTTATGTTGGTCATGTCAAGTGCCTAGGGAATACTCTGATTGAAAGGCGCTATATACAGTACAAATAACTTTGATTGACTGATCAGAATATTGTGATTGAAAGGCACATAATAATCCCTCACACTTCTACAGCCCCTGTCTGGACCCTCCACTCCGAGCTCTTCCCAGGTCAGGGGGAATCCCACTACCCCCACCAGTGTGCAGCCCCACCTGGATGATGCTCCAGTCCTCTCACACACACCAGCTCTCAGTGGCGAGGAGAGCAGAGGGATGAAGCCAGTTCAGAGAGGGGGGTTATTAGGAGGCCATGAGGGGTAAAGACCAGGGGGGGAAATTTGGCCAGGACACCGGGGTAACACCCCTACTCCTGTCGGGAAACACCCTGGGATTTTTAATGCCCACAGAGAGTCAGGACCTCGGTTTGACGTCTCATCTGAAGGACGGCACCTTTTTACAGTCTAGTGTCCCCGTCACTATACTGGGGCATGAGGACCCACACAGACCGCAGGGTGAGCGCCCCCTGCTGGCCCCACTCACACCTCTCCCCAGCAGCAGCCTCAGCTTTCCCAGGAGTCTCCCCTCCAGGTACTGGCCAGGCTCACACCTGCTGGGCTCCAGTGGGGGGGCTGCCAGCCGGGAGCTGCAGGGGGACACGACTGCTGGCGTTTGACTGACTGACTGACTGACTGACTGACTGACCTCCTTGCCTTCATTCATACTCACTGCGATTCTCACGACACAGGTCTCTTCTCCCAGATAACAGAGGTCTCCAGAGCAGTTGGTCTCCAACCACAGGTGTTCCCCATTTATAGCATTTTCCTGCAGCAGGAGGAGGGGGGGGGGGGGAAACACGGGAAGTGTTCGGAAATTGTCTTCACCTCACACTCCTTGCAGCTGTAGAGGTGTGTACAGCACTGTTTTAAAATGAATGTGTGTCCCTCCGAGCATGTGTACAAAGAGGGGTAATGGTTAAAAAAGTTTAATTTTATTCATGGGAAGCCATGTTGTGGAGGAACAGTGGAGCGGTGGTCTAGCAGTGCTGGGTCCCTGGATTCAATTACGGAACTGGGATGCTGTCTGTGTGGAGTTTGCATGTTCTCCCTGTGTTCGGCTGGGTTTCCTCCCACAGTCCAAAGACATGCTGTCAGGATAACTGGCTTCTGGGAAAATCGGCCCTGTTGTGAGTGTGTGTGTGTGTCTGTGTGTGTCCTGTGATGGTCTGGCCCTGGTGTGAGTGTGTGTGTCTGTGTGTGTCCTGTGATGGACTGACCCTGGTGTGAGTGTGTGTGTGTGCCCTGTGATGGACTGGCCCTGGTGCGAGTGTATGTGTGTGCCCTGTGATGGACTGGCCCTGGTGTGAGTGTGTGTGTTTGTGTCTGTGTGTCTCCTGCGATGGACTGGTGTCCCATCCAGGGTGTATCCTGCCTTGTGCCTGTTGCTTGGTGGGATAGAGCACTGTTCTCCTGCAACCCTGAACTGGACAAAGCAGATAGGAAATGGGTGAGTGGATGAGTGGATGAGTGGATAGACGGACTGGCCAGACTTACGCTCCAGTCCACAGTGGTTCTGAGCTCCTTCACTGCCCCATTGGTCAGTGGCGGGAAAGGACTCTGTATGGGCGCCAGGTGCTGGAGACCAGATCGCGAAATGGCCTTCCTGCATGGAAACACAACACCAGCAGGTAAGCAGACCCCCCGTCTGGACTCAAGACACAAGTACGAGAACAGAACTGTCTTTTACAGTGACACCTCCCAAACACACGCCGCAGAAATAAAATAAAACAGAGCTCAGCTGTGTGCAAGAGGATCACAGCTCTGCACTCCTTCATGAGCCAATCAGAGCCTCCAGGCAGGGTCCTGGCTCTAGGACAGGGGTGTCCAGTCCTGGTCCTGCAGGGTCAGTCAGTGTGTCTGCAGTTCTTGACTCCTTCATGAGCCAATCGGAGCCTCCAGGCAGGGTCCTGGCTCTAGGACAGGGGTGTCCAGTCCTGGTCCTGCAGGGTCAGTCAGTGTGTCTGCAGGTCTTCACTCCTTCATGAGCCAATCGGAGCCTCCAGGCAGGGTCCTGGCTCTAGGACAGGGGTGTCCAGTCCTGGTCCTGGAGGGCCAGTCAGTGTGTCTGCTGGTCTTCATTTCTTCATGAGCCAATCAGAGCCTCCAGGCAGGGTCCTGGCTCTAGGACAGGGGTGTCCAGTCCTGGTCCTGGAGGGCCAGTCAGTGTGTCTGCTGGTCTTCATTCCTTCATGAGCCAATCAGAGCCTCCAGGCAGGGTCCTGGCTCTAGGACAGGGGTGTCCAGTCCTGGTCCTGCAGGGTCAGTCAGTGTCTCTACAGGTCTTCACTCCTTTATGAGCCAATCAGAGCCTCCAGGCAGGGTCCTGGATCTAGGACAGGGGTGTCCAGTCCTGGTCCTGGAGGCTCAGTGTGTCTGTGTGTATCACGATCTAAAGGTGTCGCACAGTGAAGGACTCTGAGCTCGCCGCCATCAGCATTGCCTCTAGAGAAACAGGAGGCTGTCTCTTCTTCTAACTACACCTCACGCTGCGGACAGAGATCTACAGTACAATCTGACTCCACGCCTCTTCAACAGGGTCATTCACAGGCCTGGACAGTGTAAGTGGGGGCTCAACTGATTCAAGAGGCAGATAGGGTGAGCACCTGACCAATGTGATGACAGAACGAAGAGGACTGATCTAAGGCTATTTTAGGAGGAGGATACACCCAGTGAGACATGCGACCGCCCCGCGTCCAGCCCACGGTTCACGGTCGGACAGCCCGCTTGATGGTTCGCTGCCCAGACATTTAGAAAAGCGCGGGCATGCCGTGCAGCTGAACTACAGCGCTCACACAGGCACGGACCGACCCCTGTTCCCCTGAAGCGTGTAGGCAGGGACACGGAACACTCCAGCCGTGCTGCCTCCGGCACGGGTCGGCTGCTTCACTTTCGGAAGGGTTTCGGGGCGACAGGTCATGCCCCCGAGTCGTGGTTGAAAGTGCACGAGCGTGCCGATGGGCATCTGTGGCCAGTTCACCCCTGGCCACGACCTGTTTTCACCCCTGGGTTCCGGCAGGAGGTATCGCAGTATCAGAACACTGACCGAGAGATTCAAAACCAGTTTCTTCCCCCAGGCAGTCCGCATCTTGAACAGCTCAAATGACCACCTGCACTTCCAGGTACTGCACTGTTCGCACTATGTCCTGTCCCGGCTGTATTATAGTGTCTGTTGCCTGAATTTATTGTCCATGTCTGTCTGTCTTTTGTGCATTTTTTTTTCTTTCTCCAATATTACTGGGTACAGCTGAATGAGTAATCATTCCAATACACTTGTTGTATTAGCAAATAAAGACACCTTGAGCCTTGAGCCTTGAGCATTGAACCTTGAACCTTGAACCTTCCTTGAGCCTTGAGCCTCGAGCCTCGAGCCTCGAGCCTCGAACCTCGAACCTCGAACCTCGAACCTCGAATCTCGAACCTCGAACCTCGAACCTCGTGGCGAAATCGCTGCACCGGCTCTGCTGAGTGACTCATTCCTGCCCCCCTCCTCCCCAGATTTCTCCTGCGCCAGCTGCTCCTTTCGAAACCCCATGCAATTCCGGGCTCCGTGACTTCACCGAACTCCTCAGAGCTCCGCGAGGCTTAAACGCATCTGCTCCGCTGAGCGGAACCAGACTGAGGCTTGAAGCTGTGTTTAGGCAAAGCCCTCAGCCTTTATTAACCCACAAAAACTGTAATCCGTCCATTTTCCCACTGCTTGATCCACTACGGGGTCGCAGGGTGGCTGGAGTCTATCACAGCAAGCAACAGGCTCAGGGCAGGGTACACCAGTCCTTCACAGGACGCACACACAGACACTCACTCACACCAAGGCCAGTTGTCCCAGACAATTACCCTAATTACCCTACCAGTATGTCTTTGGACTGTGGGAGGAAACCGGAGCAGCCGGAGGAAACCCACATGAAAAAGGGGAGAACATGCAGACTCCACCCAGACAGCATCCCAGGTCCAGAAATGAACCCAGGACCCCAGCGCTGCGCAGCAGCAATGCTGACCACTGAACTAATTTTGAACTAAATAAAGAGTGGCAACAGCTGCTACGCAGACAGCAATAAAAACAGTACAATGACAGGACAATTTACTGAAAGGGATGACAGGGTGACAGCACACGAAAGAATCAGATTCTATTAAAAAAATCAGTTTTATAAGTGTTTTACAGTCAGAAAAAAAGCACGATGATAGGAGATGGCAGAATTACACAGTTACAATGAGGGTTTGGACAGCAATGAATCCCAGAGCTCTGGGGCGCAGCAGGAGAAGGCCCTGTCACCCCTAGAGTGTAGACGAGCTTGGGGGACAGACAGGAGACCAGAATTAGAAGAGTGAAGGTTGTGAGGTGGGGAGTAGGGCGATAATAGCTCAGACAGGTACTGTAGTACCAAGCTATGTAGTGCCTTATAGGTGAGCAGGAGGGTTTTGAAGTCGACCCGAAACCTGACTGGAAGCCAGTGCAGGGACTCCAGGACAGGAGTAATGCGATCACTGGCACCAGACCTGGTCAGGATTCTGGCTGCCGAATTTTGGACAGACTTTAGCTTGCGCGATGTGGATTCAGATACCCCCAGCGAGCAGGGCATTACACCAATCAACTCGAGAGGGTTTTCAGCAACAGTTAGCGACAAGAAAACTCATTTGAAAGCTCACTGACTCAACCGGACCACGCTGGATGTCTATCTCCAACGAGCGTGATCAGAAAGGCGAGTTTTGACACTCGTGCGTTACGGCTTGAAGAAAGCCCAGCCTTTCCTCTCTCCATAAATAAAAGCGCTTTTCAAGATCTTCTGCTGCTCCGAGAAGGAGGGGAGGGAGAGATCTGCCCCCTGACTACCATGTGCCAGTTCACCCAGCAGATGGCAGTATAAGCAGCCACCTGACTGAGCAGCCAAAGTCCAGTCTCCCTCGCACAATGAAGACGTTTCCTCCCCTCGCTCCTCGCTCCAGCAGAGCGACAGTCTGGGCAGAAACCCGATACCCTGACATATGGGGTCACACCGCAAACAGACATGCTATAAAGCTCTCCCAGGTCGGGCATACCTGACACCTAATGAAAGTTTAAACTCCTTTTCTATAATCGTCAGGCCTCCGGAGCAAGGCCAGGTTGGGTTACACGTGCCCGGGTCATGGACACTGTGCACCTTGGCTTAAAAATAGAGCAGGGGGCGGTACTCGCTAGAACATCAACATTGCATCTGCTGCAGCTAAATTCAGGCACTGGAAAGTGACTGCGAGTCGTTCAAGTGGACCCTTCAGCGGTCACAATCTTATACCGCCTTTCTCGTGACTCAGTATATCGCTCTGCTCATTCATCTAACAGAGCAGGACCACAGTATGATCTGCTGGAGGCAGACGTCTTAGGCAGAGGCGTCTTCGAGACGAGCATGTTGACGAACTCTGGAAGATCACTGACAAGGAACGCCCGACACGCTCGAGTGCAGACAGCCTCCTTACCAGCGGGAGGAGTCCGAAAATGGCTTGTCTTGTCAAGAATGTAATCCTCGTCCATACATCTATCTGTTTATTACAGCTGTAACAAACCAGGGTCACAGGAGAGCTGGAGTCTTTCCCAGCAAGCAATGGGCACAAGGTGGGGGTACACTCTGGAGAGGACACCAGTCCATCACAGGACACACACACTCACACCAGGGCCAGTCCATCACAGGACAGACACAGACTGTCTTTGGACTGTGGGAGGAACACCCCACAAACCTGGGGAGAACGTGCAAACTCCGCACAGACAGCACCTCAGGTCTGGAGTCAAACCCGGGGCCCCAGTGCTGTGATGCAGCAGTGCTAGCTGTACTAACCGCTGCAGACCTCGTTAGGGGCGGCACGGTGGTGAACAGCACTAGTGAACCCAGGGAGAGCTGTTTGTGCACATGTGTGTGTGTTAGGGGCGGCACGGTGGTGAACAGCACCAGTGAACCCGGAGAGCTGATCGTGCGCACGTGCGCGCGTTAGGGGCGGCATGGTGGTGAACAGCACCAGTGAACCCGGAGAGCTGATCGTGCGCACGTGCGCGCGTTAGGGGCGGCGCAGTGGTGAACAGCACTAGTGAACCCGGAGAGCTGATCGTGCGCACGTGCGCGCGTTAGGGGCGGCGCGGTGGTGAACAGCACTAGTGAACCCGGAGAGCTGATCGTGCGCGCTCAGTTGTGCTTCTGCTGTACGTGCCGGCAGCTCTTTCAGTGCTTCGGCATCCGGGCAGCACGGATGTCAGGGAACATTTGCGTCTGCGTGTTTAATTTAGAAGAGCTGTCAGCAAAGGCTGTAATCCTCTTTTCTGACACCTGGCTATTAATGTCATCCCTTTAAAAGAATCCCCGGCCCGTTGCCACAGAAACGCAGAGACACGTATGTCTCCAGCCCTATACTTAAGGTTTGGAATTTTTTTAGGTTAATCCGAGGTTTTGTTTTTTTTGCTGCTCTAGCTGCCTGGAAAATGGGACTCTTCTTCCCAAAGACGAAACCTTTCGGAACAGTTTGGAAGAAAAGAAAGGAGGTGATGGTTTTGCTCTGAGTCCCGTGTGCAGCCCAGAGAACAATGAGGATGAAGAGGGTTGTGGGGCAGCCGGAGTCTATCCCAGTGAAATAAAATCCCAAACTTGTGACTAGAAACACTGCTCCTCTAGAATTCCAAAACTGCTTTGTGCAATTCCACTGAAGCACCTTCTGAGATCAGTTAAGGCTTCAACGATCCAATGAAAGTGGGAGGGACTGGAAACCCGCAGGTGTGTGTCCCTCCCCAAAGGTAGCGACGCAAGGCGGGGTACGCCCTGGAAGGGACACCAGTCCGTCACGGGAAGACACGGGCAGACGCACTCACAATTAACCTCCCAGCATGGGTTCGGACCCTGGGACAAGACCGGAGCACCCGGAGGGAAACCCATGTGAACGCGTGGAGAACGTGCAAACTCCACCCAGACAGCGCCCCAGGTCTGGAACTGAACCCAGGGGCCCCAGTGCTGCATCAGCTTGGCCCTTTACATTTAGGATTCAATCGATTCAGATCTAAACCCCAGCTGCTCGGTCGTTAATGAGGACAATAACCGTCTGGCGGGGGGGGGGTTCCCCACCTCAGTTTGAAAACTTCCAGAGAAAGCATCTGCTCGTCCTCGCGCTGCACAGCTGAGGAGCCCTGAAGCTGAGAGCTCTGCTCCGTCAGAACCAGAAGCCCCCCCTGCGATGCCCGGTGCCCAGGGCGATAACTAGGGACAGATGGACACGGCAATTTACGAGAGGAGCAGGCGAGAGGAGTGTGAGAAAGATCTGTCCGGCTAGGTTAGGTCATCCCGTTCCCTCGGCCAGGCAGCGTCAGGAAGCAGCAAAGTGTTTGCTTACATCAGGATAACGAAGGGATATCCGAAGGGATAACCCAGAGCGAATAGCAAGAGTCCAGAGCCGGGTGATCCCTCCAGGACAGACGGGACAAAGGTTTGAAAAACCGGCGCGGGATCCGGTGCAGGGACGGGGAATTCAGTGGGATAACGGGGTGAAGCCGGTGCCGTCCGGTCTCTCCTGGACCCGCTGGTAGGCGGGTTCCGGGCGTCCCCGTCTCCCAGTGCTGAGCCCGGATTGGTGGGAGCGTCTGGCTTACAGAGGGCGGGGCTGGAACAGGAGGCAGGTGCGGGAGATCAGGAAAACGAGGAGGGGCCGGAGCGCCCTTAGGAGGAGGGACTTACGACCGCGGCATGTAGTCCGTTTTACCGAGGGGCGCCGGCTGCTTGCTCAGGGATGCCGAGAGCTCAGTAACTCCAGAGATCACAGCGGAAAAAAACGGTCCGCACACCACCACCCCGCCTCTCTGCACAGAGTGACTCCAAACCTCTGCACCGCACTCCAGACTACGACTGGAGATTTTTAAAGTGCCACTGCAGCAGTAGTACCAATTCCATCTCCCCCACCCAGCCACTCGCTCCCCACTTTGTCCAATTCGGGGTATCGGGCGGTGGGGAGGGGGGGCTGGAGTCTATCCCAGCAAGCAACGGGCTCAAGGTGGGACACGCCCTGGACAGGGACACCAGTCCATCCCAGGGCGGACAGGCACAAACACGGGCTCACACCGGAGCCAGTTATTCCAGAAGCCAACTAATCTACCAGTAGGTCTCTGTACTGTGGGACCAAACCGTGTGAACCAGGGGGAGAGCGTGCAAACTCCACACAGACAGCACCCCGGCGCTCTGAGGCAGCAATGTTAACCACTGCGCCACCCTCCACGTAGACACGACTGCATATCAAAGACGCGCTCCATAATGTTCATGTTCTCTTCGAATAAGTACTAACTCAGAGGTGAGCACACTGATCCTACACATTTTTCTAGCTCTTCATTCGGAATGACTTTTCAGGATGTCTGAGCTTCTCTTTTCCACTGGGAGATTGTGAGTCACCACGTGTAAATAGAAGTAAAATAGATTTCTGAGGAATATACAATTCAGATCACTCTATTGTCCAGATACAATTTCTCACATTAGGAATTTGTCTTTGCACAGACCCCAGCTTGCTCTCCATGAGACACACAGACAGGGAGAGAAGCTGGGGGTCAGAGCGCAGGGTCGGCCATTTATACGGCGCCCCTGGAGCAGCTGGGGTGAAGGGCCTCGCTCAGGGGCCCAGCGGAGTAGGATTCCTCTGCCAGCCACGGGATTTGAACCAGCAACCCTCCAGCCACAGCCGCAGATCCTTATCCACAGAGCCACCACACCACCCAACGAGTACTTATTAGTAATTAAAAAGGGGACGTTGAGCGAATAATGAGATTTCACCAGCCAGAAACAAACAGACTGTCCTTAAATAATCAGAAGACGTTGGTTCAAAGACTATTATACTTGGCCTGCATCCTCAAAACCATACAGATTGAGAAAAGAGACGCGGCCATCTTGATATAGCGGGAGGGTTTCAGAATATATTCATCCTGAAATCTTGCCCACTTGTCTTCCTGCTGGAGGAGTCTCTCCAGCGGCTCTATGTGGCTTTTGCTGGTTGAGAGCCCTCTGTATCACAGAGAAGCCATGATGCAACAGAGCCGTAATAAAAACAAAAAGCATCGCTTTTCACAGGAAGTCACTTTGATCTAGGATGGGGCTAGAAATAATATTCACACCAGGCGATGAAAGCCCTGTGAATTTTTCATTAATAGCCCTCAGCTCTCCTTGGGGATGTCAGCACGCAGAATGTTCTCCCTAGCTTTGTAGCTAATTGCACTGCTTGCTCTGCAAATGCCCTGCATATCCAGACACACAAAGGACAGTGGATTGCTCTGTGACTCACGTTAGTTCCACGATCACAGAACCCAGCCGCCTGCAAAGAGAAAAGGTTTTGCTTTTTTTGTTTTTTTTTATGCATGTTACAGGTCCCAGCCATATAAGTATGGGATCACAGAAACGGCACATAAAGAATATCGAGAGGAAACGCTTAGCGTCTCTCCTTTCGTTGCCCCTAGTACATCCAGCCATTTTTTTTACAGCTTTATCCAATTCTGGGTCGCGGGGGAGCTGGAGCCTATCCCAGCATGCAACAGGCACACAGCAGGGTACACCCCGGATGGGACGCCAGTCCCCCTTGTTCACTTTGTACCGTGCGGCAGAAGCAATAAACGCATAACCACTCACGGATTTGCAACCGAGACACGAAGTTAACTTGCAAATTTAAAACCCCGCCCCTGGAGCTGGAGCCTATCCCAGCATGCAACAGGCAGACGGCAGGGTACACCTCGGATGGGACGCCAGTCCCCCTTGTTCACTTTGTACCGTGCGGCAGAAGCAATAAACGCATAACCACTCACGGATTTGCAACCGAGACACGAAGTTAACTTGCAAATTTAAAACCCCGCCCCCTGTGCACTCCGCCAGCGCTGAGCTTCCTGGTCACGTTTGGTTCTACCGCACCAAGAACCAGAATCTTGCTCATCTGCCCCCTGCCCATTTACACACACGAGGGAACGTGTGAGGGTGAGAGGGCGGAGCACACGGGGCAGACATCGGGGATATTAAATCCAGTGCTCCATGAATGAGCATCACGCCACTTTCCGGAACCCACTTATCCAAAACAGGGCTGTGGGTGAATCGGAGCCTATCCCAGCAAGCAATGGGCACCAGGCGGGGTACACCCTGGACAGGACACTTGACCAACACACTCACACCAGGGCCAGTTTTCCCAAAAGCCAGTTAGCCTACCAGTATGTCTTTGGGCTCCGGGAGGAAACCCACCAGAAGAACATGCAGACTCCACACAGACAGCCCCCCCCCCCCCCCCACCAGGAGTTGTACCCAGGGCCGAGCGAACGTCACCCGCAGAAAAACATTTTTATTTCTCCCCACGATCGACATTTAAATCACACCTCTCAATGTGAACAACCATTTCTTGAGCCATCAGTAATTTCGGATAGCTCTGGATTTCTGTACATTTCCCAGCTGCTGTTCCCCGCACTGTTGAAAAGAATACTCATATGTTTATGTCTATAGGAGGAGCTTTACCTAGACTTTACAAACGGCGAGTCAGTGAGAATGCACAAAAAAGACTTTATAAAACCACTGAAGACCATATTTTACCGTGTTTTTTTCCGTTTTAGAAAAAGAGTGATAAAAATACACTAGATAAACACTAAGCTATTGATCTGTCGTGTTGCTAGTATGCAATCTTACACCAACGTTTGCAGAATCACATGGCTTCTCAGGAAAGGTATGTGAGCAGAAACCAATTGCGCAAGACAGCAGGTGTATCATTGTCCTGCGAAATTAATATTGACACATGGGCATCTTAAAAACACACGTCTTTTTTTGTAGTTTGACTTTTGTAAACACTTCTACACCCCGATATATTTTCCTCATCAGCTGGAAGAGGACACTTCTCCATTCGAAATGTACATCTTGAACTGTGTTTATAAACAAGCCCCTTGCGAAAGTTTCAGCTGGACTTTATCTCACCTGCCCAGCACTTTAGAACTGTTAGTTGCTATTATACTTGCTCCATGTGCGTGAGGAGACTCTTCTTTACACAGAGGGTGGTGGGGGTGTGGAACACGCTGCCCAGCCATGTTGTTGAAGCCCATTCCCTGGCTTCTCTCCAGAGACAGGTGGATGAGCTCCTCCGGTCAGGACAGGAGGCAGTTCTTTACACAGAGGGTGGTGGGGGTGGGGAACAAGCCGCCCAGCCCTGTTGTTGAAGCCGACACCCTGGCTTCTCTCCAGACACAGCTGAATCAATTACCTACTAACTACCAAACGATCTCGATAGTCCTGATGGCCTCTCCTCCTGTGCTCCTGAGCTCTTCCGCCTCTCCCCCCCCCCGGGCCCACAGCTTCCACAGCCAAAACCCCAGACTGGCTCACCACAGATGGGGGACCCCCCCCCCATCCCAGAAAAAGCCCACAGTCAAGCCACACTCTTCTCTTTGCACCGAGAGCCTCAAGACTCAAGACTCTGTCAGACAGAGCAGAGACACCCAGGGCAAAACCTTCAGCTGGCACTGTTCGGAACCCAGCTGCCGAACCCGCACGGGGGTGGGGGGCTCGGTATTTCTGTCTCAGACAGGCCTGAACGGGCCTCCGAAGGCAGTGAACAAAGGTGTTAACGTCACAGCAGCGAACCCAACACTTAGGCAGGGGGAATCTCTCCTTACCACAGCCCTGACCGTGAAGACGTTGTACTGCACTAGAAGGGCATTTTATTTTCCCAAGAGGAACCAGGGACCTCAGCTTGCTCCATCACGGCGTTTCAGTTTGCGTGCACAGCTGCTGCAGGAGCACGGGCCTGGCCGCGTGTTAGCGCCAACAGAGGCAGATCAAACAAGGGGGCGGGGGGGGGCATGATCAGCATGACAGCAGCGGCTCAGAACAGCCCGGTGCCACGACGACGGAAACCCTCCTGCCTGTCGGCATTGTGAAAGAGCGCGGGCTCCTACTGGACTGCTGCAGAGGGATGTTTGGAGGATAGAGAAAGACATGAAGAGGCTTTGATGAATTTCCTGTCAGACTACAAGTATCGTTACTGCCTGGCTGCACTGGGGGCCCTGGGTTCAACTTTGGACCCGGGGTGCTGTCTGTGTGGAGTTTGCATGTTCTCCCCCCTGTTCATGTGGGCTTCCTCTGGACTCTTCCTCCCAGAGTCCAAAGATATGTTGGTGGGTTCATTAGCTTCTGGGAAAACTGGCCCTGGTGTGAGTGAGCGTATGTGTGTCCTGTGATGGACTGGTGTCCTGTCCAGGGTGTACCCTGCCCTGCACCTATTGCTTGCTGGGATAGACTCCAGCTGCCCCGTGACCCTGAACTGGATAAAGAGGAAAGAAAATGGAGGGGTGGACAGATTACCAGTTCCCTCTCTATATTCAAATCCTGGGTGGATTAAGTCCTGTTGTGATAAATCATCTTCACCCACTGACCAAACAACGCAAGCGAATTCAGATTAACTCCCTCGTGTACCTGTAGCATCAGAGAACAAAGTCTCAGAAAGTAGCAGGGATGGGAGTATGTGAACATTTGTTCAAATTCTTCACAAACATTTCAGAATTTGGAGGTACAACAGGATGAGATAATCCTTCCAAAGAAACGTTTAGAATTATCCATCCATTTTCTAACCACTACTTCCAATTCAGGGTCACAGGGGAGCTACAGTCTATCCCAGCAAGCAACAGGCTCAAGGCAGGGTACACCCTGGGCAGGACACCAGTCCATCACAGGACACACACACACTCACACCAGGGCCAGTCCATCACAGGACACACACAGGACACACAGACACACAGACACTCACACCAGGGCCAGTCCATCACAGGACACACACAGGACACACACAGGACACACAGACACACAGACACACAGACACACAGACACTCACACCAGGGCCAGTCCATCACAGGACACACACACAGACACACACACTCACACCAGGGCCAGTCCATCACAGGACACACACACAGACACACACACACACACCGGGGCCAATTTTCCCAGAAGCGAATTAGCCCACCAGCCTGTCTCTGCACTGAGGGAGGAAATTGGGTGAACACGCAAACTCCACACATACAGCACCCCAGAAACTGAACCCAGGGCCCCAGCGCTGTGAGACAGCGATGCCCACCACTGCAAAACTGTGCCAGCCCTTCATTATTATAAATAGGTGCTATTACACTCGGTATTATAGCACTGTTAATGCCCTCTGTCCTAAATTCTGTTCCCGATTCTGCCTCGACACACTGTCTCTTACATCAGCTCGAGTCATTTACTAATTTAGCTTTCAGATCTGACAGCAGACCAAAAGGTTACATCCCAGTAATGTGCCTGTGAGTCACTGTCTACAGAACATCTATTCCGGCACTGTCAACAGGCACTCGGAACAGATGGCGTCCTGCAGTCATGACAAGAATAACACGAGGAGAGTGCTTGCCTAGCTGTAAAAATCAATCACAAGAGACTGCACAAAAACCAGATAACCTGCCCAGAAAGGGACTAATTATGGAGTGGTGCAGTTCCTGGTCACCAAATACATATTTCAAAATATGAGCATGCGTGTGTGTGTCTGTGTGTGTGTGTGTGTCCTGTGATGGACTGGCCCTGGTGTGAGTGTATCTGTGTGTGTCCTCTGATGGACTGGCCCTGGTGTGTGTGTCTGTGTGTGTCCTGTGATGGACTGGCCCTGGTGTGTGTGTGTGTGTCCTGTGATGGACTGGCCCTGGTGTGTGTGTCTGTGTGTGTTCTGTGATGGACTGGCCCTGGTGTGTGTGTGTGTGTGTGTGTGTGTGTGTTCTGTGATGGACTGGCCCTGGTGTGTGTGTCTGTGTGTGTTCTGTGATGGACTGGCCCTGGTGTGTGTGTGTGTGTGTTCTGTGATGGATTGGCCCTGGTGTGTGTGTGTGTGTGTGTGTGTGTGTGTGTGTGTTCTGTGATGGACTGGCCCTGGTGTGTGTGTGTCCTGTGATGGACTGGCCCTAGTGTGTGTGTGTGTGTGTGTGTGTCCTGTGATGGAGTGGTGTCCTGTCCAGGGTGTACCCTGCCTGTTGCTCGCTGGGATAGACTCCAGCTCCACAGTGTCCCTGAATGAGCAGCAGCAGGCAGATGGGGGGGGTCTTGCTGATAAGGCACCCCATCAGCTGCACTGCGGTGGAAGAGAGATGCCCAGACAGCAGGACAGCGTGCACAGAGCTGGAGCAGAGAGGCTGGGAGAGTTACAGCTGAGCTCTACTGATCCCCTGCAGTGGAGAAAGAGGTGTCTCACCAGCTCCGAGGACCAGCTGCCCCCCCAGCTGCAGGCTTTGAAAACGTCCCCAGCCCACAGCTGGAGGACTCTCTGAGCCCCACTTTCTCCCTCCCACACGCACATCCCTACCATCCCCGCGTCTCCCAGAGAACACCAGCCAGGAGGGGGGCAGGAAGGAGTTGCCACGGCAACCACACTCCCCTCCCCTCCCCCGGCCCCATTTTGAAATCTAGCGCCTGGGCCGCGGCACTCCAGCCGCCAGCCACGCGCCGGACCGCGAGGGGGGTGGGGGGGGGCCCACATACAGACCGACACGAGCGTCTCATCATCGTCCTTCCTTCCCAGCTGTCCCAGCTGTCCGCACGCGATCCTGACATCAGCCTCCTGCTCAATACCGATAACGGGGAGCGCTTCGCCTTCAGCACGACGAGCAGACCCCCCCCCCACACACACACAAAAACAAACGTGCCCCCTTTTCCGCGTTCGCAGGAAGCTATCCGAGGCGACCCCACACGTGAGGATTGGCGCTCCTACTCTCTGGGGGGGGGGGGGGGGGGGGGTATCCGAGAGCGTGGCTCCCCATCGGAGACTAATCGGCACGTCAAGTGCGCAAGTGTGCACCTGCTCTGGCACGACGGAGAGCCGTCGTGGTGATAAAGTAATAACGAGGGCCTCGACAGGTCCTTTCACCCACCCGTGACCACGACTGAGACGCAGGCCGACATGGGCGGCGCGCAGGGAGCTGGGCTGTGGCGAGAGCACGGGCGCACTCGGGCTGCCGCTGCGTCACCCAGGTGGGGCCGCACACTGGTGACGGCGGTGGGATTCCCCCTGACCCATAAGTTCAAGTTCACGGTTTTTTTTTTTTGTCATTCCAGCCGTATACAAGTGTACAGCGGAACGACATATCGTTCCTCCTGGCCCACGGTGCAAATACAGGCAGGACGCTGACGCAGACAGGGTACACATAGTGCAAAGTGCAGATAGTGCAAATCACAAGTCTTCACTACCGCCAATAAGAGCCGGCCCGCGCAAAACGAGAAAAACGCCTTTTTCAAAATGCACTTTCTACCTGCTCTTATAGGGCTAAAACCACCCTTCTCAAAACCATCCTGCTCGAGTTTTGTTGAAAGCCCCTACTCTATTTGAAGCCCAGAAGATATTCGCTTTACTGTGCTGAGACTTTGAGCCTCCTGTATACGGCAGAACCCCCGGTCAGAGAAGACACCGGATTCAAACCGGTGTAATGTTGACATTCTTCGCCAATCTTACTGGAAACTGGGCGTGCAGTCATTCTCGGTACATGAATTTGTCGTTTTTATGTATTATGGTGGGCGTTCAGGACAGCATGTCTCCGGACACGTCCTGGAACTGCAGTAGTGACCCATAACAGAGAAAGATATTGCGAGAAAAGAAAAAAAAGATTCCGTCTAGGACAACACTGAGTGTATAAACCATGAGACTGCGACTCTATTAAAAGGAAAACTCTAGCTCTCTGGGCTCCCTTTGTCAGTTGAGTAATCTGATATGACCCCCCACACATTAACAGAAAGTAAATAGATCACTTCTGTTGTCTAATAAAGGGATATTGAGGTCTACTTGCGCGGCCTGACATTCAATAATTGACATTCATAAAAAGACACAATATAAACCAGGAACTGATTGATTCATTGACCGCTCGACCTCTGGGTCTAACCCCACCTGTAGGCAGGCGAGCTCACTAAAGGTTCTCTAACTTCAAAGACACGTCATTGGGGGGGAAAAAAAAACTGCCGAGGAGACAAAACTGCCCGACTTAAAATGTCTGTCTTTACACCCGACGGCCGGTTCAAACGCATCTGGTCAGTCGGTGGTTGACTGCAGAGGCCCACGGTCATTTGGAAACCCCAGTGAACAAAGTATTATGTATATTATATATATATAATATATATACTAAACTACATAATATATAACACATAATGTGGCGACAACGGAGGGGGGAAAAAAAGACGTTAAAAAAGACGTGTTTTGTTAATTGAAATGTATCCTGTGCGACTGTACGGGGCTGGGAGGGGTTAAGCGCTTGGCTTGCGGGGGGGGGGGTAAACTGGAGACGGACATTCCCTGAGTCTCTTAGTTCAGGCTAAGTTACGTTTCCACCTCACCGCGCCCGATCTCCCTCTTTCCTCGTCACAAAACAGGGAGGCGTGCGCTCCCGTAAGCCCGGCTGGAAAAACTCACAGCGCTGAATCGGACCAGCGGACACATCGCCCCTGCTTGAGACGAGCCAGAACGAGCGGAATTCCGTTTCCCTGTCGGAAGAGCTGTGGCACACCGCCTTCTGTCTTCCCCCCATGACCCCCACCGCCCGCAGACACCTCCGTTATCAACCTTTCTGTCCGCCTCAGCCCACCCCCGGCTGCTCGACAGAAGAGCGGGGGCGCCATCCGAGCTTCGCCGGGCTCCAAATAGCACGGCACAAGCGTTAACGTGGGCTTTCTGTTCAGGAGCTATTACTGGACAGGAACAGTGACTAAAACGCACAATCTACTCCATCCCTCCAGTTTCTAAAAGATAAAGATTGAGATCACTTTATTTGCCCTCTACAATTTCTTGCATTAGGAATTTGTCTTTGTCTCACAGGGCTTCTCTCCCTGTCTGTGTGTCTCAGGGAGAGCAGGCTGGGGTCTGTGAAAAGACACATTCCTCACGCGAGACATTGTATCTGGCCAATAAAATGATCTTAATCTTAATTCGGAGTGCAGGGTCAGCCATTGTACAGCGCCCCTGGAGCAGCTGGGGTGAAGGGCCTCGCTCAGGGGGCCCAACGGAGTAGGATCACTCTGCCGGCCGCGGGATTTAAACCGGCAACCTCCCAGCCACAGGCGCAGGTCCTGATCCTGCACATTTACTAAAATGTGCAGTAAATTAGGAGTGTAGGACTCAGTTACCGGATAGCCCAGTGTCGTAACAGAGGAGCCCAAATCTTTGTAAGAAAAGAGTAAATCTCATCTCTCAATCTCACCTCGCAGCGCTGGGGCCCTGGGTTCAATTCCGGAGCCAGGGTGCTGTCTGTGTGGAGTCTGCATGTCCTCCCTGCGAGATTCCATCCACAATCCAAAAACATACTGGTAGGCTAATAAGCTTCTAGAAAAACTGGCCCTGGCGTGAGTGTGTGTGTGTGTGCCCTGTGATGCAATTAGTGCAAGGCAGGGTACACCCTGGGCAGGACACCAGTCCATCACAGCACACACAAACTCACACTCACACTCACACCAGGGCCAGTCCATCACAAGACACACACACACACTCACACCAGGGCCAGTTCATCACAGGACACACACACACACTCACACCAGGGCCAGTCCATCACAGGACACACACAAACTCACACTCACACTCACACCAGGGCCAGTCCATCACAGGACACACAGACACACACACACACTCACACCAGGGCCAGTCCATCACAGGACACACACACACACACACACACACACACACACACACACACACCAGGGCCAGTCCATCACAGGACACACACACACTCACACCAGGGCCAGTCCATCACAGGACACACACACACACACACTCACACCAGGGCCAGTCCATCACAGGACACACACACACACACTCACACCAGGGCCAGTCCATCACAGAACACACACACACACTCACACACTCACACCAGGGCCAGTCCATCACAGGACACACTCACACACTCACTCCAGGGCCAGTCCATCACAGAACACACACACACACACACACACACTCACACCAGGGCCAGTCCATCACAGGACACACACACACACTCACACACACACACACCAGGGCTATGAAGCAGCAATGACCACCGTACCACCTAACATTTCCCACCACAACTCTTGCGAAGGAGATTCAAGCACAGGAATGAAGCAGAGCGATCGCGCCCGCGCCGCGGTCCCAGCCGGGCACAGAGCTCGGCCCAGCCCAGCTCATCCCGGCTGCGGTCGCCACACACACACACAGAGCGGGGTCCCAGCTGTTCTCAGGACCGCCGACTCTCCCCCGCGGGCCCGCCCTCCGGGAACGCGTCCGAAACGCCTGCAGCGCAGACGAGGACACGAGCCGGATTCGGGACATGTGGGCATCGCCGGCTTACAACCCCCGCAGCTCCCCCGAGGGTCGTGGGCGCCGCGCAGGAACGCGCAGCAAGGCACAGGAGTTACCATGGTTTCAAGGCACGAGACGGAACAGCGAGAGACGTGGGAGCTGCAGATCAGCCCTCACAAACGAGGGTCTGGGCTCCGGCTCGGGGAAAACACAAGACGAGAGAGCAGAGACGAGTCTCTGGGGCCGATCAAACTCGACTGACAGCACAGTTAAGGGTACAGAATGAGAGGAGACAAATATAGATAATCCTTGCTGTTATACAGTAAGATAATAATAATCCCTCACACTTCTACAGCCCCTGTCTGGACCCTCCACTCCGAGCTCTTCCCAGGTCAGGGGGAATCCCACTACCCCCACCAGTGTGCAGCCCCACCTGGATGATGCTCCAGTCCTCTCACACACACCAGCTCTCAGTGGGGAGGAGAGCAGAGGGATGAAGCCAGTTCAGAGAGGGGGGTTATTAGGAGGCCATGAGGGGTAAAGGCCAGGGGGGACATTTGGCCAGGACACCGGGGTAACACCCCTACTCTTGTCGAGAGACACCCCGGGATTGTTAATGACCACAGAGAGTCAGGACCTTGGTTTTACGTCTCATCTGAAGGACGGCGCCTGTTTACAGTCTAGTGTCCCCGTCACTATACTGGGGCATGAGGACCCACACAGACCGCAGGGTGAGCGCCCCCTGCTGGCCCCACTAACACCTCTCTCCAGCAGCAGCCTCAGCTTCCCCAGGAGTCTCCCCTCCAGGTCCTGGCCAGGCTCACGCCTGCTGGGCTCCAGTGGGGTCTGCCAGCTGGGAGCTGCTGGAAAGTGATCGAAAGATCTTAGCCAGCCTTTTCTTACAGACCCATGAACCTGGCAATGCTAGTATATGGAAACTAAAACACTACAGTAGGAGCCAAATAACACTGTGGTGATGAGCACCATGTCTTTGTATCTCCAACCTGAAGGGTTTTCTTCAGGTGTAAGACAGTAGTGCTGACCACTGTGCCACCATATCACCCTCTCCTACGATCTACTGACACTAAAATAACATTGGAGTTCGGGACCAGAACCTAATGTGAAGGGTAAAAGAGGAAAAAATGAATGATGCACAGTGTTTAAAGAGAAGCATGTGAGGGACGGTGTTATAGGGCAGATGTCGGAAATATAAAGATATACTTAAAGAGGATAACAAAAGCTTTTCAACGTCTGTATCCATGGTAAGACCGTCACTCAGGGGCATTAGTGCCAGGACTCATCAGGGTCTGATTACGAGTTGAGCCATGCCAGATCACCCATACGATGTAAGCACGCAGTCTCTTCCGGACAAGACTGATTGTTCCTGCGGCCCTGCACCCAGCGTCTATCACCCAGTCCTCCAGGTCACGTGCTCGCCCACCCTTTCGAGGGGAGGGGCTCACACTTCCAAATCGCCGAGCAATTATCGATCTCGCAAACCAGCACGCCCCCCCTATCCTGCTCGCTAGTAAAACAGGATTATACCCAAACCGGTTTTGTGTTGTTTTTTTTTCAAATACAAACCTCATTTGAGATTTCCTGGGCAAAGAGCAAACAGAAAACCAATCACATTATGTACACACAGCAGCAGATTACAGGATATGCATTGTAGAGGCAGTACTGAAGAAAAGTGCCTGGTTTCATGCTCAATATTTTGAAGTCCAGAAATAAAATTCAAAATCCAATCATTGATCATGCATAGTTTTCATTGCAGGTATCATTGCATTGAAGCATAGAGAACAAGCCAATACAATGTATCAGGCAGTGAAATCTGACTGTCTTCATTCCTCTTCTTAAAGAGTCCGGTGGTTCACACAAGCGTTGTGCCTCAGGGCGCTGCTCATAACCGACTCCGGGCCCGGCGCGCAGTGGGGAAAGATGGGAAACTGGGATCTGGGGGAGTCTATTCCAGCAAGCAACAGGCACAAGGCAGGGTACACCCTGGATGGGACGCCTGTCCATCTCGGGACAAACAGGTGGGGCTGCACACTGGTGGTGGTAGTGGGATTCTCCATTACCTGTAAAGGGCTTTGAGTGGAGTGTCCAGAAAGAAGCTGTATAAGTGTAAGGAATTATTATTATTATTATTATTATTATTATTATTATCACACTCACACCACTAGGGGCAATTTTCTCAGAAGCCAATTAACATCCCAGCTTGTCCCCACACAAACACAGGGAGGACAGACTCCACGCTAATAGCACTCCAGGCCCAGAACTCAACCCAGAGGCCCAGTACAGACTGGAGAGAGCAGTCAGAAGATGGGTGGATCACTGGGCTAGACTTTGGTTGTTCGTAGGCCCCAGGCACTTTCACTCCGGAAGGTGCAAAGGGGGGGGGATGACGTCGACGGACGTGACGCACTTTAAACTGTTCTCATCCCAAACCGCGTGATTGATGGAGCGAGTCGAGCGACCGTCACTTCGACGCTTCCAGTCTCTAGGACAGCCGCTGGACAGCGTCTGATCACTGGTCTGGAGCACCTGGAGTCCACCGCAAGCCTGTTGTTCCAGCTCGTTTCTCGTCAGTCGCTCGTGTTTCCCTCCTGCGTGGGCCCCTGGGGACTGTAGGGAAACCCGGCACTAACTGGTGGATCACGATCCTCTCATCGCGAAACTTAACAACATTCATTTCCACCCCCACTTGTGAGCCCGTGCCTTCTTCTTTGCTCGGCTGCTTTCCGTAGCTCGTTTTTGTTTGTATGTGTGTACCGTCTCGGGAATACCAAAATGTCCGGCGCCGGGGACGAATACTTTTCCCGGCGCTGCGCACAGCAGATCCCACCTGCCTCCTCCGGCGGCGTCATCCTCGGGACGCCGGTTACCCGCCGTTCCTGTATTTCTGTATCCCACGACACGTCGTGGAGAAGCGAGCAAATGACCTCTCAGGGTTACCTGCGGCGGCCGCACGGTGATGACGTCACCACAGCGAGTCGGCGAGGTGCATCCTGGGGATTCCGGCCGGTCGTGAGCAGTGCGTGTTTTTTGGGGGGTGTTGGGGGGGGGGATGCCGGAGAGCCGAGCCTTTTCAAAAGCCGGCTTGACCAGCAGGTGCGAGAACTGTCTGCGTGCGGCAGTGTCAGTTACTAACTCGGTTTCCCTGCGAGATCAACACATCAGCGAAGAAGGCGTCACAGCCGAAACGTTGTTTTCTCTCTTCTCTCTTCTCTTTTCCAGTATGGAATAAACCTACCACTTGTTCCGTTCCAGACTACGCATGCTGACCCGAACTATAAT
The DNA here is from genome assembly GCF_055471065.1 of Atractosteus spatula. Classification (NCBI taxonomy): domain Eukaryota; kingdom Metazoa; phylum Chordata; class Actinopteri; order Semionotiformes; family Lepisosteidae; genus Atractosteus; species Atractosteus spatula. The sequence continues at coordinate 2,863,296 of NC_142713.1, forward strand.
AATAATACGAGGGGCTCTGTAAATCCCAGCAGCCCTTTGGGGTGTGAAACAAAGCACGCTTGAGAAACTTGCATTTCTGTCTTCCTGTGTCCCTTTGAGATTGACGAGATGGACGCGTTGCTATTTTCATAAATCAGGTCAATGCGCGCTTTGAGGCGACGCGGAATAGACACGCCGGAGGTCTGAGATCTGGCCCCCGTCTCTCCCTCAGCAGGCTGGGCCCCGGTGTCGTCGCGTCCCGAGAAACACAGGGGTTCGGTCTCTGGGGCTCGGAACCGGAGACAGCTCTCCCGTTTGGTCAGGACACTGGGGTAACACCCCTACTCTTGTCGAGAGACACCCTGGGATTGTTAATGACCACAAAGAGTCAGGACCTCGGTTTTACGTCTCGACCGAAGCACAGCGCCTGTTTACAGTCTAGTGTCCCCGTCACTATACTGGGGCATGAGGACCCACACAGACCGCAGGGTGAGCGCCCCCTGCTGGCCCCACTCACACCTCTCCCAGCAGCAGCCTCAGCTCTCCCAGGAGTCTCCCCTCCAGGTCCTGGCCAGGCTCACACCTGCTGGGCTCCAGTGGGGCTGGGAGCTGCAGGGGGACACGGCTGCTGGCTTAACTCGAAACGAAGTTAGGTTTGCCTTTATGAACGCGAATTTCTCCCCTACTGACTGACCTGCCAAGTGACTTTCTTTTTTCTGCACTTGACAGTAATTGGGCATTATAATACACGCGGCGTTCATCGTAGTAGACGTTCAGAGGGAACAGGGTGTTCGACTGTTACAAGGGCATTAAATACGAGCGTGTATTCCGCAATGAATCACAGGTAGCTGGATGTTTCATGGGTAACAAGCTCGGAAAAACTGTATCTAATAAAAAAAAATTGAGACGCGAACAGCTACAGACAATCTTCACCGCATCCAAAAACCTAACTGGGCAGAATAAAAAAAAAGGGTTCAGATCTCAAACTACAGATGCTTTCCAATCTAGCAGAACAAACGGGAGAGCAGAGTCTAGCTTTTGTTTCTTTTTTTAAAAGAGTATATGCAGATGTGAGAACGAACCTTTTCAAACGGCCGTTTTGGTAAGCAAATCAGCGGCGATTCCACTTTTAACCCTCGCTGTGGCTACGGCTCGCTCGTCTAACAGGCTGATCATCTGCGGGATCGCTTGAGAAGGGATCTCCCCTACATACAGAAGCAGCCTTCAGGCTCTGGCAGGGAGCAACGGGTTGATCCGTATCCGACAAGCGAAGACGGAAACACCGTCTGGTCAAGCACGCTGTCTTTTATAAACGAGCGCCGTCCGAGTCGCTGAGAGTTATACTCCAGGTGCCAGCATCGGAACGCAAAACAGGTGCGCACGCAAAACCGTGACGCCTGCCCTCTCGCCAGCTCCTGAAGCGACAACGACAACAACAACAACAACAACAAAATCGCTTTCGTCTCCGTCTCCTGATCTCCTGCCCATTGAATCCCACCCGGAGCGATTTGGAGAATCGGCCGCCGGTTACAGTATAAACACACCGCAGCCGCGCTGCCTGGAAAGTCAAAAGTGAACCAGAACCAACACACGACTCAACCCGACAGAACAGCATCCGCGACGGGTCTCGCCGGCGGCTGCGGCTCTCCGCGCACCACATCTGGCGGAAGGCGCGACCCGGGATTTCGGCGTGACTTTCCGCGCCTCTCTCCCACGGGCTGCGGCGGGAGGCGGCTCGGTCCGCCGGAGCCTGCGCGCTGAGCCCCGGGCCCCCTTTCCCAAGGGGATCCCCCCAGAGAACCATACAGTAAAACCCCCCTTTTGTCTCCTGACAGCTGTCAAAAAACAAACTAACTAGTAAAAGCCACGCTCCGCGAGGCAGAAGCAAGGTTACACGTCTTCCAATCCCGCCACCGCGCCCGGTCACACGCGTTTCACGCGTCCGCCTCGGGCCGCGTCCCTGCCTACCTGTACGAGGTCTGCTTCCTGAACGCCAGACCCCTCAGCTTGTCCTCCAGCGACTCTTCCCCGTCCTGGCGGCCGCCCTGGGAGCCGCCTGTCCTGGCCGCCTCGGCTCGGCCGCCGCCGCCGCCGCGCTCTTCGCCTCCTTCCCCGGCGGCTCCCGGCGGGCTAGTGGGGCTGAAGTGCTGCGGGTCTCCCGGTGGCGGACAGGGCACGGCCAGGGGGTCCATAACCCCCCTCCCCCTCCTCCTCCTCCTCCTCCTCTTCTCCTCCTCCTCTCCGCGGCGGCGGCGGTGGTAGTGGCAGCGGAGGGGTCCCGGACCGCTGACGCCGGCGGTGGGGGGACTGTGCTCGGTCACAGCCCCGCCGGAGAGGAGACGGCGAGGGAGCCGCTAATGGCAGCAACAGCAGCAGCAGCAGCAGCAGCAGCAGCAGCAGCAGGGACTGGAGTAGTAACAGGCTTCAGCATCCATCTCCGGCTGCGCCGCACAGGGGCATTCTGGGATACTCCTCCTCTTAGCTCAGCATCCGTCAGCATCAGCCGGGCGGGGGAGAGGGGGGGTTTGATAGTAGGACAAGTGGGCGTCGAGAAACATAATCCGGGCCACCGCTTGGCACCTTCTGCGCCCCGCGGCGGGGAGTGGGTGCGTTGCGTGGATGGGGGGGGGAAGCTCCTCAGCCCTCCCCCGGGGGGAAAAAAACCCCCCACCAAAACCCTAAATCTTTCTTACGCCCACGGCTTTCTCGGCGTGAACCCGGGTGGTCTCGTCCGGCGGGGGCATTGGGGGCGGCGAGCGGAGGCGTGTCACTGACCCCCCGCGCCGGGCCAGAGGTGTTACAGGAGCCACAGCGACAGCAGGGGGCGCAGTGCGCCGCTGGGCTTCAGCCTCCAAGCACTGCGAGCAGGTCGTCCACGGTCGTCGAGGGCGGTGAATGACCAGGCGAAGCTGGTCCAAACGGGGCGTGGGGGGGGAGGAGACCTCGGCCTCTTCACACGTGCTGGCACCGGGTTCGACTTTCAGAGAGAGACAGGTTTTCCCGGAGCGGCGAGAGCGGGGAGGGCTTTCAGGCAGCAGACGAGGAAGTGGACTGGCTCCGGTTTTCTAGCGCAAAGCCCGCAGGAGCAAGTGATGCGTCGTGCTCGGTGGCTTTGAATTGCATCTCAATTCTCTCTCTCTAAAAAAAAAAACCAACCAACAACAACAACAACAACAGCTTTTGATCTGTATGGAAACGACATGTGTCAGCCGGCGAGGCGATCGACCGAAAAAGGAAGAATTTCACTTTCCCTGTCGACCCCGTGGTGAAACCGCACGCCGTCCGTGTCATTTCTCCACCCCCCCTCCCATTCCCGATCAGACTCCGTCAGTTTCTGCCCCTCTTTAAAACTCCCGTCGCCGGCTGCGTGTCCTTTTGAGCTCACAAGCATTTTCCCCTTAATATGATTTTGGGGGGGTGGGGGAGTCCCATCTGAAGCAAAAGCGCGCACGGGCAGAATGTAGGTGAGCACAACATTACAAAACAAAACAAAACAAAGCGGACCCCCCGCTCCTGTCTCCGGTACAGCTTCTCGTCCTCAACAGATCCCGGTTGTCAACCCCCACACAAAACTATTTCCGTTTTTGTTTTTGTTTTGTGTTCTTGGACGACGACGGGCTTACCTCGGACAGATGACTTCACCTGAATTGCCGTCGGCTTTGGAGTTAAAAAAAAAAAATTCATATTCCTTCCCCTCCCGGGAACGGAGCGCCCACATGCTCGGACCCGTCCCGCGGCATTCGCGGAGAAAACATTTCCGCAGCCTTCTCCGGAGACGGCAAGTGGGAGCATGTCGGCCGCCGAGCGACAGGAAAGCGCAAAGGCTGCCCCGGAGCCGCTCTCTCCTGCTCCCGGCGAAAACTTCCTCCTGTCGGACCTTGCCGCCGGGGGTGTACAGCGCGTTGACATCACCCCCTCTTCCTGTTTCGTGAGCCGGCTGGCGGATTTGTCCCCGAGTGTCGTGTGAAATCCCAGGGAGCCGAGCCGAGCTCTAGCCGGGGCGAGCCGAGCTCGGGCGCGGCTCCGGCACATCCTGTGGGCTGCTGCTGGAGCAGGGGGCTGGGAACCAGGAGGTTGGCCCCCCCCCCCCCAGCAAGCCGAATGTGTGCAACATGTCCCCCCCCCCTCGCTGGCTCGAAACTCCTGTTCTGCTCTCAAGTTAAAGAGGCCGGGAGCCCAGCAGGGCGCCGAACTGCACCCTGGTTTCTCGGGTTTCCCGGTTCTGGACCTGGGGTGCTGTCCGTGTGGAGTCTGCACGTTCTCCGCCACGTTTCGAAAGGGGGGTTGCCTCCCTCCCAGGGTCTCTGGGACAATCTCCCCCCCCCCCGGCCGTAAACACGTCTGAGTGTGTGTGCCCGGTGACGGACTGGCGTCCCATCCAGGGTGTAGCCCGCCTCGCGCCTGTTGACACCGGCGGACAGACAGATGAAAAAGGGAAGCTGTTGCTTTGGCTGGGTTTTGGCTTGGATTCTCAAACTACAGTACGGTTTCAGGCACCTACATTACACGACTGGTTCCAGCTGCTGGTTTAGATCGACAGCCCCGCTGGCGGACTGGTTCAATGTCCCCGCGACGGAAGAGGAGAGCTCGGGTGGATCGAGGCTGCTGGCCGATGAAAGACCATGGATCTCACCTCAGGAGACGCGCGCGGAGGGGGACGAGACGAGCTGCAGGGGTTTATCCCCCCGGCTCAGTCAGAAGAAAGATTTCGAAGATCGTTTTGTTTTTGTTTTTTTAAGAAAAAGAAGCTTTTGCAAGCACCGTGTGGGTAGAACACAAATCGAGGCAGATATTGAATTTGGAAAATGCCTCACACTGTTGGTTCTTGGTCCTAGACCTGTGGGAGCCCTGTGTCCTGATGCCCTTAATCGCTGGGCTAATTAATGCCTTAATTAATGGGTCTCAGGGACATGGAGTCTGTGCCACTGGGGCTGTTCCAACCAGAGCTTATGCAACTTCGTTTCTTCAGGGACAAAACCCTCTCAGTCCACACTGCTCCCCAGCTGGTGATGAGCTTATGATGAGCAGGCCCGAGCGGCTACAGAGCAGGAGACATCCCCCAGACGAGAGCCACCGGCTTCAGCAGGGCAGGGGTCTCCGATGACCAACAGAGCGAGCGTCACCACTGCGGTCTCCGTTACTGTCCGCACAGGGGCTGACCTCAGCTTGAAATCATGACGGGCACACACAGACACACACACACACTCACACCAGGGCCAGTCCATCACAGGACACACACACACACTCACACCAGGGCCAGTCCATCACAGGGCATACACAGACACACACACACACTCACACCAGGGCCAGTCCATCACAGGACACACACACACACACACACACACACACACACCAGGGTCAGTCCATCACAGGACACACACACACACTCACACCAGGGCCAGTCCATCACAGGACACACAGACACACACACACACCAGGGTCAGTCCATCACAGGACACACAGACACACACACTCACACCAGGGCCAGTCCATCAGAGGACACACACAGACACACACACACACACTCACACCAGGGCCAGTCCATCACAGGACACACACACACACACACTCACACCAGGGCCAGTCCATCACAGGACACACACACTCACTCACACCAGGGTCAGTCCATCACAGGACACACATACACACACACTCACACCAGGGCCAGTCCATCACAGGACACACACACACTCACACCAGGGCCAGTTTTCCCAGAAGCCAGTTAACCCACCAGCCTGTCTTTGGACTGTGGGAGGACACCCACATGGACATGGAGAGAACATGCAAACTCCACACAGAGGGTCCAGAACTGAACCCAGGGCCCCAGCGCTTAGCTGCCTTATCAATCGGGCTGATGATCGATTAGAGGAGCCGACTGTAGCAAAGTCCTGTAACGGGGGCAGATCAGAAGGGAACACATGACCCACAGCGTGGGCACCCCGATCTACAGCAGGGGTCCCCGATCCTAGTGACCCACACACCTGCTGCTGTTCATTCCCGCGGAGATGAATTACTCAACCGAACGAACAAGTTCTCGGTTGGAACATTTAAAAGATCACTCTATTGTCCAGATACAGTGTCTTGCATGAGGAATGTGTCTTTTCTCAGACCCCAGCCTGCTCTCCATGAGACACACAGACAGGGAGAGAAGCTGGGGGGTCAGAGCGCAGGGTCGGCCATTTATACGGCGCCGCTGGAGCAGCTGGGGTGAAGGGCCTCGCTCAGGGGGCCCAACGGAGTAGGATTCCTCTGCCGGCCGCGGGATTCGAACCGGCAACCTCCCAGCCACAGGCGCAGGTCCTGAGCCACTGCAATTACTATATGCTGCACATTGGTGGTGGTGGAGGGGATCCCCATTACCTGTAAAGCGCTTTGAGTGGAGTGTCCAGAAAAGCCCTATATAAGTGTAAGCAATTATTATTATTATTATATTATAATAGTAATAATAATAATTGCTAACACTTAAAAAACGTCTTTTTTTTTAGTCATTACAATTCACAGTCAGTCACATTACAGCCTTCAGCGTTGTTAAGCGCTTGACCTGTTCACACGAGTCCTGCCACGAAGCCCTTTAAGGGTTCAGCGGTGCAGCGGAGCTCGGTGGGAACAAAAACCACCGGCAGGTGTGAGAGTGGAGTCTCCGGGATGCGGACTGGACTCCCCCTGATCTGCAGCGCAGCACACAGCTCCAGTCCGGGAAAACACCTGCAGCTCCAGCCCAGGATTTCATTCCGACCTCTTAACTCTCCAGGACCCGACTGAGCTGCTAATTAAAGACGCTTTGCAAAGGGATTCGGCTGTTTTAAGAACACCTAAAACACTGCATTTGTGGCCCTATGGCGCAGATCAATCTTTTTTATATATATATATTTTTATCCCAGTCGCTGTGCTGTAAAAGCTGTGAAATATACGCGCCCGCTTCCACTGAAAAAGATGGGGGGGAAAAAAGCATGGAACCTGTAAATGTATTTATTTTTTTTTAAAAAACCACACATCAAAGTGCTTTTACTTAGGAAAATATTTTTTTTTTATTTCAGGGAATAAAAAAAGGGGGCAAAACATTTTGACCGTGTCTCCGTGTAAACTCCGAGAAAAACACGGCTGCGTTTTCCGGGGATCTAATAATAATAATAATAATAATAAAAAAAAGATTCCCTTCCCCACGCGTGGGTGCTCTGCTTCCAGCCGAGCCGAGGACAAGCCGGGTTCCCACTGAAACGCCACACACCGTTCACAACCCACGGGAGAAACGGGCGCGGTGCCTGCGATGCTCCGACCGCCGTTGAACTGTCCCGCAGGACAGGGGAGCTTCGACTCGCTAAACCGGTGACCCTGCCGCCCTCACTCAATCAAAGACTGATCGGTTATTTGGGAAGGGGTTTAATCCCGCTCTTAATTAGCATTAATCGTTCGGTTTAGGCGGCAGGTAACTGCACCAGATAATACCAAACCCAGACTCACACTGCACCCTCTCAGCGAGGGCTTTAATCGGACTGGTCCGTGTCGGTTTGCACGTTTGCAGTTTGCGGCTGCAAGAGACGATTTTTCCTGTACTTTTTTTTTCCCTCTTTTTGCATCTTCATTTTTTTAGACAAAAAAAAACAGCCCCAGAGAATTATTCACGCCCCCCCCCCCACCCCCCAACCCCTAACCTGTGACTAGCAAGGACACACCTCGGTAAAACCTAAAATTTTCAAAACAGCGTCCGCTGCTCTAGGGGCTCCAGCAGTACGCGGATTGCAGGGACGACGGCGAGTTCCAGGAGTCTGGAAAGTCACTCTGCGGGACAGGACGTACAGTCGGGTCTCCGGTAGGAGTTGAGGACACGTTTCTGTCCTGGACCGAGCTGGGTCCCCTGGCAACCATGAGAGACGTTTCGTACTGCGGGACCGGTCTGTCCCAGCCAGCGGAGCTCGGGAAAATCGGCGATTCCTCATTTCGGTCCCCACTCAGCCCGACCGGCTGTTCCGACCCGGTTCTCCCTGGCTCCGTTCAACGACCGGCTCGCAGCTGTAGCAGATGTGTCGACTCTCAAGCCCGCTGGGCCCCCTGAAACCGAAGCGATCTCATTCGGACGAGCGGGTCTCGGCGGTGGTTTTTATTTTAGTTGCGGGACGGCACAGGAACAACTGCGGGTCCCCCAGCAGTTTGAAAACATGGTGCCGGTAAAACACTTCCTGATGTTCGTTTTTCTTTTAGGGGAGACGGGCGGACGGACGCAGCACCTCAACCGCATCTCTCCCGTCTTCAAAAACCCCAAATTCACCCCGTCCCGTTTAAATACCGTGAAGCCTCAAGACGACAAACAACAACAGCAACAACAAAAAAAAACAAACGATAACATTGCACACACAAATACTTTGGAGTACATACGGAATATAATAACAGATTGGAATAAAATACATAAAAAAACAGGCAGGTAAAAAAGAAGAGGGGTGTATATAAATACAGGGGTTCGGCCGCTGGCGCTTGGGGGGGGGTCTCAGGACGTCTCGTTCACCGTCCGCTCCAGGTCGATGACTTGGGTGCCGCCCTCGTCCCGCAGCTCCGGGTGGGACCTGCGGAACAGACACGGCCCAGAGAGGGGAGTCAGCACCTGGAACTGGACCTTGCTTGCTAGTCTTTTTCGCCCCCCCCCCGAACCCCCCACGGGGGGCCCCCCAGTTCAGTCCCGGAACAGTGTTGTGCATCGGAAACCCCCCCTCGGTCACCCCTGCACCCCTCCTCTCGTCCTCCGCCTGCCGGTCAAGGGGGCGCTTCGGCAGCAGCCGCCGCCGCATCGCAAGGGATCCCCCAAACTCACACTGAACCCTCTTCCCAGCGAGGGCTTTTAGCGAACTGCCCCCCCCCCCGCAAAAGAAGGCGCGCCGTCCTTCGGATGAGACGGAAAACCGAGGTCCTGACTCTCCGTGGTCATTCAAAACCCCAGGGCGTCTCTCGACAAGAGTAGGGGTGTTACCCCAACTCCAAAACCAAGAGATTTAAGATTCTCATTCACACCTGTAGCCATATCCTTACTTAACACTCAAATACAGGAATTTTCTATGCAAATATTCGTGCAGAGTTTTTCTTTTCTGTCTGTACACCAACTGCAACTGGAAAAACTAATTGCCCCTTTGGGGATATTAAAGACTCTCTCTCTCTCTTTCTACCCCAGTGTCCTGGCCCAATCTTCCCCCCTGGCCTTTACCCCTCCTGGCCTCCTAATAACCCCCCTCTCTGAACTGGCCTCATCCCTCTGCTCTCCTCCCCACTGAGAGCTGGTGTGTGTGAGAGGACTGGGGCATCATCCAGGTGGGGCTGCACACTGGTGGGGGTAGTGGGATTCCCCCTGACCTGGGAAGAGCTCGGAGTGGAGGGTCCAGACAGGGGCTGTAGAAGTGTGAGGGATTATTATTATTGTTATGGTTAATATGGGAGCTTATGAGCCCTGTGGGCTGGCTGACCTCAGTAAGAGACTGAAAGCACCTGTCTGGCTCACCTGCGGGGGTGCAGCTCTATGAGAACCGATTTCTGCGCCGCGCGCGTCTCGTTGCTGCGCAGGTACGGCAGGCCGGGCTCGGCCCCGCGCCCCTCCCCCTCCGGCTCCGGCTCCTGCATCGGGGCCCCCCGGCGCTCCCACGTCTCGGGGTACTCCACGGAGAGCCCCGAGGGGTGGGGCTCGTCGAAGCTGCCGCGCTCCTCGTACCCCAGCAGGCTCCGGGACTTGACTGAAACAAACAACACAGTCGCCTGAGTGTTCTGTCAACAGGGGGCGCTCGGCCCTTCGTTTGCGTCTGGGAAAACTGGCCCTGGTGTGTGCGCGTGTGTGTGTGTATGTGTGTGTGTGTCCTGTGATGGACTGGCCCTGGTGTGTGTGAGTGTGTGTGTGTGTCCTGTGATGGACTAGCCCTGGTGTGTGTGTGTGTCCTGTGATGGACTGGCCCTGGTGTGTGTGTGTGTGCGTGTCCTGTGATGGACTGGCCCTGGTGTGAGTGTGAGTGTGAGTGTGTGTGTGTCCTGTGATGGACTGGCCCTGGTGTGTGTGTGTGTGTGTCCTGTGATGGACTGGCGCTGTGTGTGTGTGTGTGTGTGTGTGTCCTGTGATGGACTGGCGCTGTGTGTGTGTGTGTGTGTGTGTCCTGTGATGGACTGGCGCTGTGTGTGTGTGTGTGTGTGTGTGTGTGAGTGTGTGTGTGTGTGTGTCCTGTGATGGACTGGCCCTGGTGTGTGTGTGTGTGTCCTGTGATGGACTGGCGCTGTGTGTGTGTGTGTGTGTGTCCTGTGATGGACTGGCGCTGTGTGTGTGTGTGTGTGTGTGTCCTGTGATGGACTGGCCCTGTGTGTGTGTGTGTGTGTGTGTGTGTCCTGTGATGGACTGGCCCTGTGTGTGTGTGTGTGTGTGTGTGTGTGTGTGTGTGTCCTGTGATGGACTGGCCCTGGTGTGTGTGTGTGTGTGTGTGTCCTGTGATGGACTGGCGCTGTGTGTGTGTGTGTGTGTGTGTGTCCTGTGATGGACTGGCGCTGTGTGTGTGTGTGTGTGTGTGTGTGTGTGTGTGTCCTGTGATGGACTGGCCCTGTGTGTGTGTGTGTGTGTGTGTCCTGTGATGGACTGGCCCTGTGTGTGTGTGTGTGTGTGTGTGTCCTGTGATGGACTGGCCCTGTGTGTGTGTGTGTGTGTGTGTCCTGTGATGGACTGGCCCTGTGTGTGTCCTGTGATGGACTGGCCCTGTGTGTGTGTGTGTGTGTGTGTGTCCTGTGATGGACTGGCCCTGTGTGTGTGTGTGTGTGTGTGTGTGGTGATGGACTGGTGTCCTGCCCAGAGTGTACCCTGCCGTGTACCCATTGCCTGATGGGATAGGTTCCATCTCCCCACGACCGGATGATTCGGACAGGACTGTACCCAGGCTCCCCCGGAGAGCCAAGAGCAGAGGTCCGATTGACAGCGCCCCGCCCCCCCCCCACGGCATCGGAAGAGCTGCCGCAGGGAACATGACTCACGCCTGCGGGCGGCTACACGCGGGCTGCCAGCAAAGTTAGGAAGCGGTTTAAATTTATCACCCATTATATAACAGCCCAGATCTGCGTGGAGGAGGAGGGGGGGCGGCTGTAGTCAGTTTACCTTCACAGATACGGCACTGACGCGTCGCTGGAGAAAAGATCCGGACGCAATGCTCGCCGTCTCAGTTTCCTGCGTTTCGTTACACTGTCCCTTAGTCCCTTATCTGCGAATTCGAGAGTGCTCGGCACTGTTCAGATAGGGAACCTGAGCTGAGGTAGGTTCCTGATCTGCTGTGAAGTCCTGCAGAGACTTTCTCACTACTCTCCTTGTGCTGCAAACCACGGAGTCTCCACCCATTTTGTTAATTTTCTAGAGTGCAGAATTCTCTGGACCCAAGTGTGCAGGCAAGCCTTCTCCTCATCACACCCCCCCCCCACTGGGAGCGCAGGGGAGTGAATCTCAGAGCCCCTGTCCTGCCCTGCCACCCTGATGGCAGTCAGGGGTGAGAGGTGGGCCAGTGGGCCAGGGGGGGTCTCCTGCCTGTACTTGCAACAGCGACCCTTCAAGGGCAGGACTGTTAAAAATCTGGTTACTTTGGGGTGGTCAAAGTGTGGGGCGGCAGGGTGGTGCGGGGATCAGCTTTGTCGCCTCACAGCGCTGGGACCCCGGGTTCAGTTCCTGGGGGTGCTGTCTGGGTGGAGTTCGCACGTTTTCACCGCGTCCGTGCGGGTCTCCTGCAGGCGCTCCAGTTTCCCCTCCACGGTCCAAACCCATGCCAGCAGGTTAATGGGCTTCTGGGAACAATTACCCCTGGTATCCGTGTCTGCCCTGTGATAAGACTGGCGTTCCGCCCAGGGTGTACCCTGCCTTGCGCCTGGTGCTTGTTTTCAAAGGCTCCGGCTCCCCCGAGACCCTGAACTGGATGAAGCGGTGTGAAAATGGATGGATGACATCAGACCCCCCCCCCTCATAGTCCTCTCTGTCCCAGGCTGCTAAGGAGCCCTGGAGTGGAACTGGCAACATCCGAACAACCCGATTTGTAAACAAGGCCTCACCAGTGCAGTGTGCGAGACCCCCTCCTCACCTGTGGCGGCGTAGGACTCCTGCGCCGTCAGCACGCCGGGCAGCCCGGTCTTGGCCACGGAGGAGCAGGGTGCAAAACTCTGCGAGAAGCTGCCCAGGAACACGGCGAAGCACAGCACCGCCACCTAGAGGCCGGACACAGAGGTCAGTGTCGCACCAAAACCGGCGGGAAGCCGACACCGTTCCGCCACCAGAAGGTCGTCAGCGGGGGGACGGGGCCTGCTAGCAGAATCTGTATGCTACTCTGTACCCAAAGAGTGGTAGGAGCTGTGAACTCCTGCTGAATCCACATGCTGAGCTCTAACCTTCCCACTTGCTTTAGCACAGATGCTTCGCCCTCCCTGTACTAAACTCCCTAGCGGGGAATGTTTATACCAAACTCCTGATAAGAAAGGAATGCTTTCCGTGCTTTCTGAGTCCTGGAGATTCCTGAGGAAGCTACCTCAAAGACAGGAAGGGGAGGCTGTAGAGAACAGTGTATATAAGCTGTGTAGAGCCACGTCCCCTCTGCGCTCCTATAACTACTGTGGTCCTTATTGCGGTTCCTTGTAGGCACACAGCAGAGCTCGGGCTTGACGAACGAACGCTTCAGGCTCGAAGCCCCTGGCTTCTACAGCGGCGAGAACCATCGTCTGATCCAGGATACGGCCGACGTATCGCATAACTACGGGCCCAGTCTGAGAAGAGCTGAACTTGGGTCTTTTAGAAACGATTGATTCGATCCTCTTTTATTTCCTTGGACACCGCGTGCCACAAAACTCGAACGTGTTTCTCCCCCTACCCCTCTTTTTCTGTTCCATCCCACTTCCGGCCACAGTGTGTGTGTGTGTGTGTGTGTGGGGGGTGGGGTGGGGATTTGCGGTTTTAAAATTAGACGAAGTGGGTGGCCTGCGTCGTCAAGGCAACCGAGCCGCCGCACGACGAAGGGGTCTTCGGGAGAGCTGAAGCCCCCCCCCCACCCCCCCGCATCTCGACGTCTCACAGCAGCTGCTATTGAAACATGCGCCATCTACCCCTCCCCCCCCCCCCCCCGACAAGGAACTGGAGCGAATGCATGGATGGGGGGGGGGAGGTTGCGTTTCTAAATGCAATCTGTTCTGAATCCCACTTGGGGACCGGGGGCTCCCCTCTTCTGCGGGGCGGCTCGAACGGTCTGTCGGACGGGTGCACGGCCCCGCTTGGCCAGCGCGCCGGACCCCCGACGAGCCCTTACCATGAGGCAGGTGGTGGTCTGGGTGCCGATCACCCGGCAGGAGAGGGGCACCTTCCCAGCCACCACGGCCTGCAGGCAGTGCAGCTGCTGCAGGAGGGACCTGGAGAGAGAGCGGAGTGAGGGGTCAGGGGGACTGGGAGGACTGGGAGGACTGGGGGTCGGGACTTCCAACATGAAACCGTCCGCCTGGAGAATCTGAGACGCTGCGACGGCACAGCTCTGAGATCACTCCCGTTAAGCTCTCAGTCCGGAATACCGCCAGGGCTCCTGTGCTGCAGAGCTGCTTCCCACCCACAGACTCTACCGCGCCGGTCACTGGGCCCGTGGGGAAATAAGCAGGCTGGAAGAAGCCCACAAGGGGAATTAACTGCATAAATACTCAAAAGTCCTGTCACCCCTCTATCCTGCGCACCCCATAACGGTAAGAAGCCCTCTTTATTACAATACTCCTGGTTGAGCTAGGAGGTGGGATGGCGTCCCGATTCCAGAGGATCCGGGAAATGACTAAGCACATGCCAGCTCCGGGGTCGGGGGTCGGGGGTCGAGGGGTCAGGGGTCAGGGGTCAGGGGTCGCAGGCCCTGCCAGGCCACTCACTTGTTCGTGCTCTCCAGCGTCTCCACTTTCCGGCGCAGCTCGCTGTTCTCGTTGGAGCATGTCTCCACCCTGTGGACACAGAGGGACATGACAACAGGTTCTCGCCGGGGGGGGGGAAACAGCAGCAGCTCACCTTTACTTAAAGATTAAAAAAAAGTGGAAGCAAAAAAGCCGTCTTTGTAACACTACAAAACGGCACATTGTGGGAAGCGCCTGATTTTATGCTCGCTTTTGGATTTCACATCAGTATACATCAGTGTAAGCACCTGAAGAGCCTGTTAAGCATTTTAGAGGCAAACAGCACGTTTTTAAGAAACAAAACAGCATACGACTCTGGACTGTTATTTGAATCTGCAGTTCCTAACCTAAAAATCTCTTGCACAACTCCTCCTACGTTCCCCAGATCGTTGCTATGAGAAGTTCACCGTCTGCTGGGTATAGATCTAGGGGGGCCTATGACAGAGGGCACTTTTGTATCGTACCGAACGGCTGAATTAGCCATTCAGCGCTGGCAAGAGAGTAAAGTGTTTAAAGCCCCTAGTTAACAGAATCTCATTCCTCCGAGACCCCAAACTAAGAACATCTGACCCGCTGTAGAGGCCAGAGCCAGTCAGGGAATCTCTGTATCACCTCAATACTTCCACCTGAGAAGGTGTCAAACCCAAGAGCGAGACCTTTAATATTCCCTGCTGGGGTTTAATGTGGTACTTCTCAAGAAAACCCTGCGTGTCTCGCCCCCTTCGCCCGTAGTCAACAGCAACAACAAAAATCTCATCTCCAGGAAGGCACGTGGGCCGACTTCAGAACGGAGAGATGCCTCTCCCACTTCTCAGCAAAAACCTGAAACAGGGTTTACGGCGAGACTGCCCGGGGCTAAACGCTACTGAGAAAAACCAGAGCCAGAGTTTAAAACAGCCAGGCCAAGCGCGCTTGCCAACGTCTTCTCCGCCATCTTGGAAAAGATGGCGCGTGTGGGAGGGGGGGTTTTTAAGCTCATGGAAAGCTCTAACATTGACCCAGACCAGGCTTACTTCTTCTCCAGCGCGTCCATGTACTCCTTCTTCTTTCTCCGGCTTTCCTGAGCGGAGATCTGTGGGGGTCGGAGAAAAAAGTCAAAACCCGCAAGTTTTCACTGGGAAGACTGGGACTCTCAATGGGGACTTTGTATGAGAGAGGCTGGGAAGACTGGGACTGTCTATGGAGACCGTGTGTGAGAGAGAGGCACTGGGAAGACTGGGACTGTCTACAGAGACTGTGTGTGTGAGAGAGGCTGGGAAGACTGAGACTGTCTACAGAGACCGTGTGTGTGAGAGAGGCACTGGGAAGACTGGGACTGTCTACGGAGATCGTTTGTGTGAGAGAGGCACTGGGAAGACTGGGACTGTCTATGGAGACCGTGTGAGAGAGAGGCTGGGAAGACTGGGACTCTCTATGGAGACCGTGTGAGAGAGAGGCTGCGAAGACTGGGACTGTCGTGGAGACCGTGTGAGAGAGAGGCTGCGAAGACTGGGACTGTCGTGGAGACCGTGTCTGAGAGAGGCTGGGAAGACTGGGACTGTCATGGAGACCGTGTCTGAGAGGCTGGGAAGACTGGGACTGTCGTGGAGACCGTGTCTGAGAGGCTGGGAAGACTGGGACTGTCGTGGAGACCGTGTCTGAGAGGCTGGGAAGACTGGGACTGTCATGGAGACCGTGTCTGAGAGGCTGGGAAGACTGGGACTCTCTATGGAGACCGTGTGAGAGAGAGGCTGGGAAGACTGGGACTCTCTATGGAGACCGTGTGGGAGAGAGGCTGGGAAGACTGGGACTGTCTACAGAGACCAATTCCCACGGTTGTTGAGGTTTTAGGGTACTGTATGAAGTACGTTTGCTCTAGTGCAGGGCTGCAGGCCAATCACCAGCCCCCCCAGCCCCCCAGATTCCCCACCTCACCTTGTTTTTGATCTTCCGCCGGATCTTCTTCAGCGCTTTCTCCTCGGCTTTGGACAGGGGCAGCTTGGTGGGGACGGGGTAGCCCTCGGCGATCAGCGTGCGCTTCTCCTCCTCGGTCAGGATGAGCGGGCCCGTGCCCTGCAGCTTCTGCCCACAGAGAGCACAGACACCCTCAGCGGCAGCCGTGGCGCAGTGGCGACGGTGGGGAGGGCGCCCCCTGCTGTCCGGTCAGGAACAGGCACGCCTCTCCCCCCTCCCCGGCTGACAGGAAGCTGTCTGGATTCCAGACTCGGACAGTATTCCAGGATGCATTAAAAATATTTACTTTCCCTCTGGTTCAGCGCTGATCTTACAGGTTAATAAAGACCATGGTAGGCGGCTTGTTCCAGTGCTTGTTCCCCCCTAAGCAAGAGGTCACTCTCAAAATTGTCCACTTGTTACAGATCATCATTCAGGCAGTGGCATCCTAACTTAACCAGCTATAGCAGGGATCTCAAGTAATTAACACTGGTGTGATCTGAGCCCTTTTACACCGGGACACAATTTCACTGGCGTGATCTGAGCCCTTTTACACTGGGACACAATTTCACTGGTGTGATCTGAGCCCTTTCACACCGGAACACGGTTTCACTGGTGTGATCTGAGCCCTTTCACACCGGAACACGGTTTCACTGGTGTGATCTGAGCCCTTTTACACCAGGACACAATTTCACTGGTGTGATCTGAGCCCTTTCACACCGGAACACGGTTTCACTGGTGTGATCTGAGCCCTTTCACACCGGAACACAGTTTCACTGGTGTGATCTGAGCCCTTTTACACCAGGACACAATTTCACTGGTGTGATCTGAACCCTTTCACACCAGGACACAGTTTCGCTGGCCTGATCTGAGCCCTTTCACACCGGGACACGGTTTCCTCAGAAGGAGAGGAGACTTATCTGTCAAAGTTCATCAGGCAGGATCTGTCACACTGAACTGAAGAACAACACATGGACAATCCTCCACTTCCACTCCTACTTCTCCATTTCTGCTGCTACCTCTAATTTAAGCCTTTACGCCTTATAAAGCTTTTAGATTCACTGGAGCAAAGGACTGGCAGTGGCGATCCCCAGAATGTATTTGAGCTCGATTGTTACACAACGCACGACTCGGCTTCCTTGTCCCTCTTGGTCCTCCAGTGCAAATAAAAACACTTCCTGGCTGCCTTTCCCACGCCCTCGAGTTTTCCGTCAAGCTGGAGGAACGATCTATTTCAGAAAGGAGGGACACTGCGGTCTATCATCGCTGCGCGGATGAAGGCAGGAGCTCCGAGCATTGTCACTTCCTGGTTCGGAACTCAGGAGGAGGGTCAAATCTCTCCCCCACCAATCAGAGGCCGAGGCCCCGCCCCCGCCCCACCTCTTGCCCCGCCCCCTCGGGTACTCACGTGAGGCGCCGTGAGGAGCGGCGAGTTGGTGAGGGAGGAAGGCCCGCGCGGCGCCACCTTCAGGACGGCCTGAGAATGCACGGGGCTGGAGGGGGCGCAGGAGCGTGTGGGGCTCTGTCCTCCCTCCGAATCGCTGCCGTGAGAGCTGGGGGGCGTAGGGGGCATGTGAAGCGACTCCAGACCTGCGCGGCAGAAGAGAGCCCGTGTCTTAACGGCAAGGCGACCTTTGCGTTTCAGGGTACCCTGGAGAGCGCATCTCAAAGCTCGGTGAAACTCTACATGCAGATCAGTGAAACGTCTGCTGCAAAACCTGCAGATATTCGCTCGTCCCTCACAGTAGCTCAGTCGGTACAGGGACTAGTGAGCAGGAAGGGCCGCCTCACGTCACAGTTCTCACCAACTCCCAGTCTCGCCCCGTGGAGAGACCAGGGGGTTTTCTATACTGTCAATGAATGTACTTTGTTACTGACATTTAACGAGCTGTGCTGTGTGAGTGTGAAGTATACAGTACTGTGAGTCTGTGCTGGGCTGTGTGGGTCTGTAGTATACAGTACTGTGAGTGTGTGCAGAGTGGGTCTGTAGTATACAGTACTGTGAGTGTGTGCAGAGTGGGTCTGTAGTATACAGTACTGTGAGTCTGTGCTGGGCTGTGTGGGTCTGTAGTATACAGTACTGCGAGTCTGTGCTGAGCTGTGTGGGTCAGTAGTATACAGTACTGTGAGTCTGTGCTGGGCTGTGTGAGTGTGACGTATACAGTACTGTGAGTCTGTGCTGAGCTGTGTGGGTCTGTAGTATACAGTACTGTGAGTCTGTGCTGTACAGAACATTTAATTACCCCCAGGGCTGGGCCTGGCAGAGTGATGTTGTACCTTTAGGCGACAGGTTCAGAAACTGATCCACTTCGTGGGGTTCCAGCTTGATCTGTGGCGTGAGGCCGTCAGAGTCCTCTTTCACCTGCAAGATCAGAGCAGGAGGCGATTTGAATCAGAAATATCGCTCTCCACTTCCAGACGGTTTTACTGACACATACTACTTACTTGTTAACTCTGCATGCAGATCACATTGGAACATTTCTGTGGAGAAACGTCTGCTGCACAACCTGTACTTATCCACTCGTCCATCACAGTCCCTCAGTCAGTACAGGGACTAGTGAGCAGGAAGGGCAATTCTCACAAACTCTCCCTCTCTCGCCCGTGAAGAGACTCTTCGGGACAACATGGAGACTTACGGGTGACCAGTCTGAGAAACTGGGACTGCAGCTCCCCTTAAAATCTAAAACACTGACCAGACGTCTTCACCCCCTCTTCGCCCCCTCTTCAATAAAACTACCCGATGAGTGTATGCAAATGGAGTCCCCCCACCAAATTATTATTTCTCCATTTATTGCTGCTTCTGCACACTGTAGTGGTGATTTCACACGACTAGTTGTGACTCTTGTGTTTTGCACGTGGAGGAGCCAAAGACAAAGTTCACCAGCAGGGGACAATACGTCTCTATCTAGCCGGGGGGGGGGGTCTGGCGAGGAAGGGCCCCAAGACCCCTGCCGAGGACGCGGGACGGCGGCGGGACCCCACCTTGGCGGTCTTGAGCTGGCCGGGCGGGGCGAGCCGGAGAGGCAGGGACGGGGGGGCCCCCGGGGCCCGGCCGGAGGAGCCCTGGGGGGCCAGGCTCAGCGCCAGGGCGGGCAGCAGGCCGGGGGACGGGCACAGTAGCGGCTCCGCCTTCGGCTCCGTGCCCTCCTCCGTCTCCATGGGCCAGTCCTCGCCGCCGGGATCGCCTGCGCGGGACGACAGGGCAGAGAGCAGGGGGCGGGGCCGTGAGCGGGGTAACACCTGGGCATTGTATTCTCAAAACGGGGCTACAGCTGTTGCTGAAGACCTGGTCAACACTCTGGTCTCTTCCCAACCTGACTACTCTACTCGCTGGGGATTAATAATAATAATAATAATCCCTCACACTTCTACAGCCCCTGTCTGGACCCTCCACTCCGAGCTCTTCCCAGGTCAGGGGGAATCCCACTACCCCCACCAGTGTGCAGCCCCACCTGGATGATGCTCCAGTCCTCTCACACACACCAGCTCTCAGTGGGGAGGAGAGCAGAGGGATGGAGCCAGTTCAGAGAGGGGGGTTATTAGGAGGCCATGAGGGGTAAAGGCCAGGGGGGAAATTTGGTCAGGACGCCGGGGTAACACCCCTACTCTTGTCGAGAAACACCCTGAGATTCGTATCCTCACGCCATCTGCTTATCTACGTAGCTCCTGGGATACTGTTCAAGTGCAGAGCGGATTTCACAGAGGAAAAGACCACAAGCCATCCATCCGTTTTCTGAGAGCTTCTTCTAATTCAGGGTCACAGGGGAGCCTGAGTCTATCCCAGCAAGCAACAGGCGCAAGTGAAATCTGGTGTGAGTGTGTGTGTGTGTCTGTGTGTGTCTGTGTGATGGACTGGCCCGGGTGTGAGTGTGTGTGTGCCCTGTGATGGACTGGCCCTGGTGTGAGTGTGTGTCTGTGTGTGTCCTGTGACGGACTGGCGTCCCATCCAGGGTGTGCCCTGCCTTGTGCTGGCTGCTTGCTGGGATAGGCCCCCCTGCAACCCTGTACTGGATAAAGAGGTTGGAAAACGTCTGGCTGGATGGATCGATGGACGGATCATGGACATGCAATGTTTCTGGGTCTCAAAACACTTCTGCCAAAATGTAGAGCCGCTGATCTCCAACCCCTGACCTCTGACCTACCTCCATCGCTGGTCCCCTCGCCCGGGAGGTGAGAGAGGGGCGACTGGGGCCGGGAGTCCCCGCACAGGGAGTAGCTGTGCTCCGCCTGGATGTGTGGCGGCGCGGGGGACGCGGCCAGCTCCTCGTCGCCGTCCCCCGCCCCCGCCCGGTCCGACAGGAAGGGGTCGCTCAAGAGCTGGCCCAGCAGGGCCTCTTGGGAGAAATCGTCCAGGAGCCCGGAGAAGTGCTGTGGACACAGGGGAGAGGACCGGCATTGAATGGCGTTTCACCAAACCCTGAACAGGGACAGTGTCGGGATAAGAGCAGAGAAGATCACTCTATTGGCCAGATACAATGTCTTGCATGAGGAACATGTCTTCTCGCAGACCCCAGCTTGCTCTCCATGAGACACACAGACAGGGAGAGAGAAGCTGGGGGTCAGAGTGCAGGGTCAGACATTTATACAGCACCTCTGGAACAGCTGGGGTGAAGGGCCTCGCTCAGGGGGCCCAACGGAGTAGGATTCCACTGCCGGCCGCGGGATTTGAACCTGCAACCTTCCAGCCACAGGCGCAGATCCTGAGCCACAGAGCCAGCGCACCGCCGGATGTACGGGATTTCTCCCACTCAAGACTGTCCCAAAATGGGGACCAGAGGAGGACCAGTAAACCAGACAGTCTC